>NW_004955465.1:9634496-9636119 GCF_000276665.1 Chinchilla lanigera | reverse complement strand
GGGTTTTCTTTTTACTTTGCTGGTGATTTCTTTAGATGTGCAGAAACTTTTCAGTAGGATGAGATCCCAGTTGTTGATTCTTTCAAGTGTTTCATGTGCAATTTGGTTTTTGTTCAAAGCTCATAGTTTTTCATATAAAGTAAGTTACATAGATAGACAGACAGACAGACAGGCATGACTGAGTATACATATTTTCTCCTTCTGCTCAAAAGCCCAGAATCACAACATCTCAGTAACAGTGGACCCAGTGCCCAGATCTTGGATTCTAAATACAATTCTTCAACAAAAAGAATCAAGAGTACAGGGAGAAGTGGAGGATCCCAGGGCTGGGACAGGAAAAACACGTCAAAACATGACTGAAGCTTATTAAAATGCCAGGAAGTAAGAAAGTGTTCCAAACAATGACAGAAGTTCTCAAAAGAATATTGGAACTTCTTCACAGAGCAACCAATGGCCAAAGCTGAAACAATTTGAGTAATAAAATAAATAACAATGATATTGTATTATAGCCCACAAAACATAATAACTATTCATAGGTCCGCAGGGATAAATACATAATTGAATAAAAACATGCTAAAGGGAGAAGAGGTAACTGTGCCTTACAGAAGAATTCCAATTAGTAAAGGTAGAACGAATGAGGAAAATAGAATAGTGCCCTTGGAGCATCACATTCATTGTTGCGGTCAAGAGTCATTACGGATGCTAATATTATAAGGAGGATATTTGCGTAGTCTCAAAGTAGCTCACTCAGAATGCTATTAATGATAAAGGAAAGACAGTATTTTAGAATGGAGAAACCCAGCAGATACCACCTTAACCAAGTGACCAAAATTAATACCGATGATAAAACATCATGACATCAAGGACCTTTAATATGAAGTACTAAAGTACTAATATGAAGTACTAAAGTACATATTTTTCCTATGATATTCATTCTCAAAATGCATCACTTCAAAGTAATTAGGAGAAAATATCATACCCCAACTGGTGGACAGCCTACAAAATTGCCTCAGTCAGTTAAACTGACTATTCATTAAGTTGACTAGTTGTCTTGGTCAGCTTTCTGTGATTGTGACAAAATATCTGAGAAAAACAGTTTGAAGGAGGAAAGGATTACCTGACTCGTGGTTTCAGAAGTTTTTGTCCATGGTCAGCTGGTTCCATTGCTGTGGGGCTGTGGTGAAGCAGAACATCATGGGGGTGAGGCATGGTGGAGCAAGGCTGCTCACCTCATGGCAACCAGTAAGGAGAGAGAGAGAGACAGACAGAAAGAGAGACAGAGAGACAGAGATAGAGACACAGAGACAGAGAAAGAGACAGACAGAGACAGAAAGAGAAACAGAGACAGACAGACAGAGAGACACAGAGACACAGAGAAAGAAAGAGATAGAGACACAGAGACAGAGAAATTGAAGGAGAGAGAAAGAGAGAAAGAAAGATAGAAATAAGAGAAAGAGAGAAAGAGAAAGAAGAGGAGAGAAGAGAAGAGAAGAGAAGAGAAGAGAAGAGAAGGAAGGGAAGGGAAGAGAAGGGAAGAGAAGGGAAGAGAAGGGAAGAGAAAGGAAGAGAAGAGAAGAGAAGAGAAGAGAAGAGAAGAGAAGAGAAGAGAAGAGAAGAGAAGAG
>NW_004955465.1:9589247-9634378 GCF_000276665.1 Chinchilla lanigera | reverse complement strand
GGGAAGGGAAGGGAAGGGAAGGGAAGGGAAGGGAAGGGAAGGGAAGGAAAGGAAAGGAAAGGAAAGAGAAGAGAAGGAAAGAGAAGAGAAGGGAAGGGAAGGAAAGGAAAGAGAAGAGAAGAGAAGGAAAGAGAAGAGAAGGGAAGGGAAGGGAAAGGAAGGGAAGGAAAGAGAAGGGAAGGGAAGGGAAGTGCTAGGAAGAAAATAGTCCCTGAGGGCTCCCATGACCTACTTTTTTCAACTAGGGCCTATCTCCAAAGTTTCCATCATTTCCCAATAATGCTATCAAATTATGAATCCATCGAATGAATAAATCCACTAATAAACTTAGGCCTCTCATGATCCAGTCACCTTCCAAAAGCCCCACTTCCAACACTGCTGCATTACAGCCCACACCTTCCCATGAGTCTTTGGGGAACAACTCAGATCTAAACTATAACACCAGTATTTGTAAGCAGCGTCACAGCCATGCAAGACAAGCTGTGACTGAGGAATCATCGGGGATTGCAGAAGACTAAGGAGACCCCATGCCTGAGTACAAAGGAGGATCTTGTGCTGAATCCTGGAGCAGAAACCAGGGCATTCCTAGGGAAAACAAGGAGTGGGGTAAACACTGTAGCTTAATCTTGTGCTGTTGGATGCTAATTTCTCTGTCAGAGTTTTGATCATCTAACTCCAGTCACAGAGATGTTAACTTGAGGGTATGTGGGCAAAGGATGAACAGGAATGCGCTGAGCTATTTTTGAAATGTCTCTGTGAGTATAAAATGACTTCAGACTACACAATTTCTTTAAGAGGAGGCAGAATCTGTGGTTGTGATGAAACATGGAGAAGGAAAAGTCTAGTCATAGGGGTTTAGGCTGCTGCTGAAAGCACTGCAGTTGGGACCTTTCTCCTCTGCAGCCAGCCTGCAAGGACAGCTCCTCCCTTAATCATCATGGAGGAGTGACAAAGAGAAAGTTTTCACTAGTACAAGAGGAGCAAGGAAACCACGGGGTGGACTTACTCTAGGAGCAAATAAATTGCAGAAAACAGGCAATTTCGTGGATATTGGTTTTGCAAACCTGTGGCTATAACAGGACAAAAAAATAATACAGACCAATATTCTGAAGGAAGAGGAGGGCTGGCTGACCATTATTCAGTCATGCAATAGGTTCTGCTCTACAAACCTCTGTGATTTTACTGGCGCACTACTTCGAGGCACAGAATCGTGAACGAGGAAAGCAATGGGAGGTCTGATCTTTTCTCAGCAGTGCCAGCAGCCTGGGAGGATGGAGCTGTATGCAGAATTCCCCTGCTGCCCAGAGGATTCTTTGGACCAGGTTTCTCAATCCCCACAAATCTCTCCAGAAGGATTTCCCCTGAAGTAAGACATGCACATTTATAGGTGGCTTCGAACTTTAGCAAACAATGGACTCCTCATCCAGGGGAGAGAGCATCCTAGAGATAGAACAAACACACAATTCAAACCAAGACTGTAGATTCACAGAAATGGCTTATATTTCTCCTTGGAATAGAGTATGTTTTCCCACAGATACAAGATACAGACAGACTGATGACTTGGAAGAGTGGGATCTTTAGCATCAAACCTTTCCACCCTGCATGCAGGAAGGGGGTTTGGGGTGATATCCCTCTTGTATGTTCTTCATGCCTCTTCATGCAACATGCCCAGCTGCCTAGGAAGATAACAAGATGTTTAGCTCTGTTCACCAAAAATAGTGAATGAGAACTTCTTGGGGGAAGGTTTCCAGGGACAAGAAAGCTCTACACTTCTCAGGAAGCTTCTGTAATATAATCACCAGCCAAGGTCACAATGACGCTTTCCAGCAGGAGGGACCCAAAAAGGGGACGAACACAAAGCAGGGATGAACACCAGGAAAAATCATGGGATGAGGAGAGAAGGAGAGACACTGTAGCTGCCCCAGTGTGGAACTGTGGAAGGAACAGTCACCCAGAGAGTGTTCAGAAAAGGTTACTCAGTGGTGCTGGGTTAGTTAGATTTCCATTGCTGTGATAAAATACTGGAGAGAATATATTTAAAAGGAGAAAAATTCTGGCTTATGGTTTCAGAGGGTTCTATCTGGGGCTGGCTGGCTCCATTGTTTCAGACAGAGGTGTACTTCATCTAAATCTTTCATAAGAACATTGCAAGTGCAGTACCTTCTTGAGTTCTGTGAGGCACTCAGTGAATTATCAAGCTATAAGAGAGTAGTGGGAACCCAAGTCAGATAGAAGTGCCGGGAGCCTGCAGTGCACCCCAGTATCTGAAGTGGGCACAGTCTTATTGGGTCTAAGGTCTTATTGTCCCTTTACTTATGTTATGAGACCTGCACTAACTTTGGGTAGATAATATCGTAACTGAACTGAATCACAGAATACTCAGTTGGTGTCAGAGAATTAGTGCCAGAGTGTAAGAGAGTAGGACAAGAGGAACTGGCTTGGTCAAGGGGGCTGAAGCAGATTTGGGGAGGGACATTTGAGGAAGAGGGTTTGGGGCGATATCCCTCTTGTATGTTCTTCACGCCTGTTCATTTCTTGTCTTATGTTTCCAAAGATACTTGAAGGATGAAGGCTGCATGAAGGCAATCCATAAAAACTGAAAACTTTCCAGAAGTCCCCGGCCTGACTCTAACTGAGAGTCAGCACTCTATGCCCAAGGATGGGGGAACACTGCACTAAGACCACCCCCTACCCATGGACAGCTCCAGTTCTGCTAGAGACTGGAAACTCAAGTCAGCCAAGCTGGATGCCCTTAGTCCAGCAGTGGCTGTGTGTTCCGTGGGAAGACCCCTCCTCTGGCAGGACCCAGAGCTTGATGATCAGAACTTTGAAACAAAGAGGGCCCTGCCACAAGCAGGGCTGACACCCTGGGTCCCTCAGCTGCTTGCCTGGGAGGAGAGCAGGGTCAGCAGACCAGCGCTGCAGCTAATGACCATGAGTGTGTAAATTTAAGACTGAAATCTCCTCATCTAAAAATGAAAAGGGAGAAATGATGATAATGGCAATGTCCTATTCACAGTATCATTTTTGAAGATGAAATGAGAAAATGTTTGTTAAGTTGCTGGCACAGAGCACATCTTAGTAAACATTGGTTCTTGTTTCAGTAAGCTGAGACTTGAAGGCCTCAGGGGATATCCAGGAAAAGAACAGAGCCAGGATGAAAAAGGCATCTGAGTCGCTCTGCTGGGCTGGCGTCTTCCCTGGCCATGGTTGCATATGCCCACTCTGTGGACAAGGCCACACCTACAGGCCTTCTCCTTCAGGAAGGGAGCCCAAGCTGCCAGCATCTTATCTTCCAAGGATGGTTATGAGACTCATTCCCGCTCCCCAACTCCTAGCAAGGGGCATTCTGTGCATTCTTGGTATCTCCATATCATGGATTGAGCTCATCTGAACTCCACTGGCTGGGACTGCAGACCAGGCAGGCAGAGAGCCTACTCCCTTCCCATCCCTGGGACCACCCACCTCCTCCAGCTGGGGACAGTAAGAACACCCCCTCAGCTTCTGCCCATACACTTTTCTAAATTAAAGAGACAGAGATTCTGTTAACACATCTGCTCAGTCTGTTTGTATGTGTGCATCTTGTGTATGTGCACATCTGTGTGTCTACATGTGAATATGTTCCTGGATCTATGTGTGTCTGCATATGAGTAAGTGCATATATCTGGGTGCTGGTGTGTTTGAGTGTGTACCTCTATATGTGTACATGTCAAATACTGTACACTTGTATTTAAATGAATTCTGTAGAGTAGTCAAACTCTTGGAGGCAGAAGCTGGGGAGGAGGGCAGGTAATAACTGTTTAATGGGCACAGATTTCCTGTCCAGGGAGATGAAAAAGTTCTGGAATTGGGTGGTGGTGATGGTTGCACAGCAGTGTGAATGTACTTGGTGTCACTGAATTATACACTTAAATGTACACTTACATGATAAATATACGTGGTACATATACAGATGGTCGTGACTTACAATGGGTTATAACCCAATAAATCCAATGAAAGTTGAAACCGTTGTAAATCAACAGTGCATAACCCACAGCTAGCCTACCCCACAGCCAGCCTACCCGACATTCTCGCTGAGCAGCACAGCCCGCTGTGCAGTGATTGTTTCCCCAGTGATCTTGGGGCTGACGGGGGCTGCAGCTCATCATCCTGCCCAGAGCTCGAGGGGGAATCATTGGCCTGGGAGGAGATCCACCCTTCAGACTTCCAAGCACAGTTTCTCCTGGGTGCGCATCACCTTTGCATCACCGTGAAGTAAAAAGTCCTAAGTGAAAGCATGGTAAGCCGCAGCCTCTCTGTGTATACAGGCATAACACACGCATGTAGGTATGGGGAACTGCAGTTAGGGTCAGTCCAAAAGTGAGCCAGGAAGATCAGGGTGCTGCAGCCAGAGAGGGGCGTGTCTGGTTTTGTTATTTTGCAGGATGAATGCTTTCTTATTGGAGTCCTGGGTGTGGCATGGGAGTGGGCGGCCCAGGAGCAGCAGAACATGAGGGTAAGAGAGCAGGAAGCTAAGAGTCCACTGTCGGCAGGCCTGTGGAAGAGCACGAGGTGATGAGGACACGAGGGCCCTAGAGGACCAGCAGAGCGGCATGTGGAGCAGCAGCATGAGCCTCAGAGGTGGCCGTCTTTGCATGGGGAAGTGGTAAGATCTGCAGGCTTGCTTGCAGCAAGCCCACAGCATGGGGCTGTAAGAAATGAGCAGTCTATCTCGAAATGGGTGCAAGGCCAGTGCAGTCCTGGGAGACAACCAGGCCTCTGCTAGGGTGAGAGGGGATGTGAACACTGCAGGAATCTTGACAGAGTTGGAGTTGGTGTAAGACCCACATAGCCTGGCCCCAGAAGCTGCCCTGGCCATGCACCCTGTCCTGGTGCAGAACGCATGAATGGAAATCTCTCCTGGTGTCTGCAGAGAGTACAGCCCTGAAGGTTGAGAGCAAGTGAGACAGGACTGACCAGGTTCTCTGCCCAGGCACCCATTACCTCATTGGGGACATCAGGCCCTGCCTCATATGCCACATGCTATTCCCATGGGCTCCTAGTTCACTGGTAAACCCACGCTGCCCATACTAATTTGTCCATTTGAATAATCAAATGTCCATGTGAATAACTAAAGTTCACTGAGACATATCTGTGAAATCTTACAGCTGTTTCGCTTCTTCACGCTGTGTGAATAATTCTTTGACAAAGGTAGGGAATGGACAGTAGAAATCACTCATCCACAGAGCTGGTCCCACTGGCAGTGAGCTGAGGCAAAACCACCCGCCATCTACGTGCCTGCTGTCATTTTACAGCCAGCCCCAGAGCGGGCGAGGCCTCCTCCTTTGTGGGGTTTGGGCTTTCTGGATCCCAGTCCCAGCAACATCACCCAAATTTCAGAGCACTCACTCCTTTTGAAGGCAGCAAACTTTGCTAGGGCTTTACTAATAAGAGGGTGAGTGTGCTTGGTCCTTGGGAAAAAAAGAATTATGGTATTCCAGCACTGGGCAAGGCATTCCCCACTTACTGTTTGTTTCCTTTAATTTGTTCTTCTTGAACAATTTTGGGGAGGTTCTAGTCAACCACACTGCACCCACACTCAAGATCAAGCCCCTCCTTGCCTCAGAGCTTTGCACTTGCTACCCTCTCTTGGGGCACCCTTCCCAGCCACCTACCATTCCCTAATCTCTCTCTACAATTCAACTAATGGTCATTCACTCAGGGAAGCCCCTGATGGTCTTCAGCCACATCCGGTTCTTCCACAGTATGTGCTCCTACCCGGACATGTGTCACAGCTACAATTGAATACTTCCTGGTGTGTCACTTAGCTAGATAGTAAATTGCCTCAGGACCAGGGTCCTCATCTGCCTTGCAGTATATATAACCCAGATCCCCGCCCAGAGCAGCTGCTTACACATACAGTTCCTGGGGGAAGAATTAGTAGAGGTGGGTGGGAATGAGGATTTAAACCCACATCTCCAGAGCCCAGTGCTTTTCACTACAGTAAATTGCAAAAGAAGGAAGAGATGAGGAAGACAAGGAGAGGAGGGAAAACGGGAGGGGAGTGTTTTTGGGGTCATGACTGAAGCTATAGGATAGCTTTATATCAATTAAAATACCAGTGTCCCCCTAAAGCTCAGCAAACACTGTGCTCTGAAAGTGTTGTCGGGGAGTGAGGGCTGTCTAAAGCACTGTTTGCCCACGGGCAAGTGCAGTCATGGAGGAAACTGGTTTCCAACAAGTCCACTCAGTCCTGAGCCAGAGCCTAGCAATTTCTCACAGCTTCCTAGGACACTCAGGGCCCAACTCAGCACTGTAGCTCAGGGTCCCTTTCTGGGAGCGATGGGGCATTGCCCTTTCTGGTGGCTTCATCTTCTCTCAAGTCCCCCATTCAAGCTTCTTCCCTCTGATCTGAGATTTCTACCTGGGAAAAGTTTTCATCATTCAGGGAAGGGATGATTCTTTCTACAATACTCAGTTTTGGTACCTTCAGGGAAGTGAATGGTGTAAGAGCAGGTGTTTCGGAGACAAGAGGAAGCAGGGACTCTGGTGTGAGTGCCCAGGTGTGGGAGGATGTGTGGGTTAGGGAGCCTCTCTCTATAGGGGCCGGAGTCTCAGAGAAAATCCCCAGTTGGATGGACCTACGGACAGCACAGCCAACACATACCAAGAGAGCCGCAGTTCTATACATGCCGACAGGTCTTTCTTCCAAGAGTTTGAACCCTGATGAACAAAAGGTTGTTAAGTTCAAAACAAACTTCCCTTTGCCTACTGCCCTTTCCTGGTTCCTCTCCATCCTGTTCCTTAGGTTCATTCCTCAGATACCTGCTGAGTGTTTTCATTTGCATCAGCCATGACCAGCTAAGTCTGCCCAAAGATCCACCCAGCTCAGGGTCACCAACAGGGCCCAGCTGTGCCCAGGGGACAGGGTGCATCTGTTGTAGTCAGGGTTTACATGGGAAAAGATTTAATACAGGACACATAACTTATAGGATTACTTTATAGTATTCACCCAGAAAGCCAAATGCAAAAGAGTGTGGGAGATCTGTTCACACACTAGAGACCTCAAGAATCCAGCTAGGGGCCTGGATCCCACTGGGCATTGTCCTGCATGAGTCCAGCTGAAGACCTAGAACCCCTGGCAATGTCCTGCATGAGTCCAGCTGGAGGCCTAAAAATGTCTCAGGCAAGTCTGTATCACGGATCTGTACTGGGAAGATACAAAGGTCAGAGGTGGAAACTAGAAAGTCTGTGCCAGCAGGATGAAGGATCTGTGCCAGCAGGCTGAGAGATCTGCACTGCAGCCAGAAAACAATGCTCAAGGTAAGGACTAGAGCCACAACTATCCTTAACAATGTGAGAAACTGAGCTCCTCTGATGAGAACAGCTGAGTTCATATCAGGAAAGCCAGTGTAACAAACTTCTCCAGGAGAATCAATAGCACACCATCTTCCCCTCTAGTTATTATTTTTTTTTGTTTTAAAGAGTAAAAGAAGGATAACATAGTAATAGGGGGATTTACTGAATTACAGACAAAGTGGCAGGAAATTATCAATGGTTGTTATTTTACCTATTGGTATCTTCAAGATAGTTTCTCAGGAAAACAAATAGACAAATAATAGTGAGTTACAGACAAAAATGGTAGGAAATTATCAATGGTTATTGTACTATACTTTGGTCCCTTCAAAGTGGTTTCTAGGGAAAACAAATAGAGCTATACATGAGTGATCAATTAAATAATCATTGACTATTCTCAATGGTTATTGTTGAAAATACATAGTAATAAACATACATCCATTTACAAAATAGCATAGGAACAATACAAACATTACAGAGTTATGGACTGATTGGTAAGAAATTATCAATGGCTGCTGTAACACATGTTGGTATCTTCAAAGTGGTTTCTCAGGAAAACAAAGATATGCAAGAAAGATCTAACAAGTAGTTACAGCCTAAGGGTTGTGAAAAATAGCAGATTACCTCCTCATCAATGACTCCTTTCACTGAAGTATGACAGCTGGAAGGAAGGCCAGGATTGAAAAGAAAGACCAAGAGACTAGCACCAGTGTCCAGCAATAGGCTGTTTACTTTTTCCTCTATAGTCATGATTACACAGGGCTCCTCCTTGGAGATGACAGTCTGGCCAGAGGGAGAAGGCAGAGTATGCCCCAGGCCCCCTTATTCCTGTTGGACCAGCCGGTAGGAGGAGTCTGAGCTCTGGGGCCTTTGCTTCAGAGGGCAGTTCAACCTCTAGTGGTCACCTTTACAGTCAGGGTATGGCCCAGGGGGCCTCTTAGGGCAGTTCCTCTTGAGGTGGTTTGGCTTTTGACAGCAGTAGCAGATGAATGTAGTCACAGAGTTCTTCTTGAGGCCCTGAGAATCAGACTTAGGGTCTGTTTCTCTTAGTGCTGCAACAAAGGCAGCTGTTTTTTCTCGGTCTCTTTGTTTTCTCTCCTTGGCCTCCTCCTCCTCATGGCTATAAAATACTGAGGAGGCGATTCTTACTAACATCTCAAGTGAGCTATCTGGGGTAAAAGCCATCTTTTGTAGCTTTTTTCTACTATCTGGGGCTGACTGAGTAATAAACTTATCTTTAAGAATAGTTTGTCTCTCTACTGAACAGGGAAGTATGCTTTATCAATGTCTCTTGTCTAAGAAAGCAGAGGGGTGTTCTCTCCAGCATCCTAGTGCATTGGGACCCCACAGCCACTTAGTGTCCTCTCCCCAACCGTCAGCACAGGCGGCAGGAACATGTGGACGAAGTCCTTGGCCCACTAGTCAGTCTCAGCACTATCAGGTGTGAAGTGTCTCAGGCAAGTAACCTAGACACGTACCTTCTCCATGAAGGCGGTTCTTCAGAATCTGAATATTGGGCACCCATGTAATCCATGAAGTCTCAGGGCAGACCTCTCTAGAGCTCCACTCGCTCCTCCACTGCAGCCTGTACAGTTAGGGGAAGAATGGCCTCCAGGGGGTCTCCCCAGGTATTGCACAAGGTCCTCCTGGTTTCCAGCTCCCGAATGGCTCTCACGTCCCCAGTCAGCTCAACCTCTGAGTCGTTGGGCATCAGTACTCTTGTGTTCTCCAAGTCCTTGTTCATCAGCTGCTCCTCTGATGACTCCGGACCTTTCTGGCTTTCAAGGGTACAGCCAAGAACGACCCACCGTGTGGCACGTTTTCCCAGAGTTTTCTCTGTGTCAGGATGGTTCACGCATGTCTCTGGGTGAGCCTATTGTGTTGGTGCTTCTCTGTGGCATGGCAGTTCTCAACCTCTCGGCAGTGGTCAGCCTGAGGGCTGGCACACGTCTCCACACCATTTCCCAGGCGCCTACTGCCTGCTTTTAAGGGTGCCTGCGCGTCTGGGGTCCAGGCCCAAAAGGGCCAGCACACCCCGCTGAGCAGCCTCCCAGGCACCTGTGGCCTGCCTCCTCCTGGAAGCCTGTGCACCCCCAGCTGTGCAGCCTCCCAGGTGGGTGCCTGCAGCCTGCCTCCCCTCCAGTTATTTTTATGCTGTTGGCAACCATGCTCAGGTGGGCCCTCCACACGCAGCACCATGCTGATTCAGTTCAGCCTGGTGTTATAATTTGCCCATTAGTTAATCTACCACAGCACCCCAACCATAAACACAGAGGACCTGGGACCCTGGGACACCAGCACAGATATGTTAACTGTGGATTATTCTAGTCCTTTTTATTCTCATGTAGAAACATAAATTTGTATTTTTAAATATGAGCAGATTGCTTCATTTTTAAGTACACAAAATATAAGTTGTTCCAGACCAAACTGTAATGCACACTGTCAAAAATAGAAATCTAATAACAGAATCTATTATTTATGGACCACATTTTCTTCACACTTTGTTGAGCTTTATTTATTTCATTTAAGTCTCATGACAACAGTGACAAGTATTGTTAGCATCAGTTTTGCTTAAGTAAACTGAGACCATTTGATTGGCTCAGAAAGGTCATGTGAGAGGCCCAGAGAAGTCATGTGACTAGCACAGAGAGGTGATGTGACTGGCTCAGGGTTACTGCACTGTCTAGAGGTGTAGCCAGGATTTGTACCCAGGCCAATCTATTTTTTTTTTTTTTTTTTTTTTGCGGTACCAGGGATCAAACTCATGACCTTGTGCTTGCCAGGCAGGCACTTATGCCACTGAGCTATATCCCCAGACCCTGATTACCCAGGCCAATCTAAATTCAAAGACTGTGCAACCTTTGTGTTTCACTGTCACCTTTGTAATTTCTCACAGTATCTGTGACAGTTATTAATATATGAATATAATAGAAAATATTATAGTAATAACTAATTCATTACTAAAATATAGTAACAATTATTCACAGTGAGCAAGGAACAATAAAGTAGGACTAAAACTCATTTTACTTAAGACAGTCAGGAGAAAGAGTGAGAATAGTGAATTAGAGTTTCTAAGAGCAGGTTTAGGAACTGTGGAGAGAAGGAGAAAGTCAAGCTCCAGGAAGAATGGGCAGTTGTCCCTCAAATTCACCTCATCCAACATAATCCAGGCTGTGCTCAGTGTCAGTGCGTCCAATCAATTCCCATGAAGATAACGGAGTACATGACAAAGTCTTATCTGGCCTGTGAGATGTTAATGAATGGCTGGTGAAAACAGAACTTCCCAAAGGTGTTCCAGTCCATTCAGCTCCCAAACTGGCTTCTACTTCTCTGTGACAGAGTTGGCTGCACAGAATAGTGGATGTGGGCTTTGAGCTGTGTGCACATATGTGTTATTATGTGTGTGAGAAAGAGAGGAAGAAAGACAGAGGCACATACATGCAGATAGACAGAGGGCAGAGGACACAGGAAACAAAACTCAAAGTAAAACTTTGGAGGCTGAGGCAGTGAGTAGATGGCTAGCCTGGGTGTTATGGCTTATATCCAGTTGTTCCTCCAAAGCCTCATGAGCTCGTGGTGGGAATGACTGAGTTATAGGTGTGTGATACTGGATCACAGGTATGTGGTAGTGGATTAGTCCACTAATTCATTTAACATAGTTCTGGGTGCAGGTGATAGAAAATGCACCCTAGGTGTGGATGGCATCAGCTAGTAGGCTTGTAGTCTGAAGGAAATAAAAAGGAAAAGCAGAAGCAAGGCTGCTTTACTTCCTGCTTGCCCTGCTGTGGACTGTTTTCCTCAGTGATGTCCTTCTGCCATGTCTTCTGCCTTGGAGCCAGTCAACTATGGACTGAAACCTCTGCAACCTATAAGCTAAAATAAACCTTGCTTCCTTTAACTTGTGAGTGTTGAGCACTTTGTCCCAGCAATGAGAAAAGTACCTAAAACACGGGGCTACATAGAGAGTTCCAGGCCAAGCTGGACTACGTGGCAAGTCTCCCGACATCAGGCTGCCCTTCTCAGCAATGCCGTGTTCTAAGCAGGTAGGTGACAGACTGGGCCTGGCAGGAGAAAGATAGGAGTTGGGGCTCCACACAGAACAAGATCCAGTGAGGAAAGGCCACTCAGCAGGTTCCTGGGGGCCCCAGCAAGCCAAGCCTAACATCCTGATGTCCAGCAGCCTGTGTGAGCAGTGTGGCTGGCAGGGGCTGGAGCACAGCCAGCCAGTCCCAGACTTGTGAGCCTCTGGACACCCAGCTCACAGCCAGAGGGGGAGGAGGAGCACCTGACACCCAACTACCACCCTCCGGCCAAGCTGGGACCTGCTGAACCTCAGTGGCTCTGTCCATGCTGTTCCTTTCACAGATCAGCCAGAACCAGAGGCTGGATGTGGACACTTCCTCATTCTTCCTTCTCTTTTTCTCTCTGATCAGTGAGAAACTCTTTCTGGTGGGCAGGGGCGAAAACATCCCCAGGGACTACTGAAGATCAGGTTGGACCAGAGTCCCAGAGAAAACAAAGACTTCTTAGGGCCACCACAGGTGCTTTGGGAGAGGGTGGGAAGCTGTTCAGGCCACTGTAATACGCTTGCTCAACACACAGTTGTTCAATGCCTTAGTATGTGCCAAGGCATCTTTCCAGGGGTTGGAAGGAGGGTGGTGAGCAAGCCATACTAAGGCTTTAGTCTCATTTCATCAGATCCAAGGGGCTTAAAGGAGTCCTGGGAGTCTCAGGTTGCCTGGCTCTCTGGTTGCGCATCACACACCCAAGGTGCTTAGCTCTAACATTTTGATCTGGGCTGGGATTGCAGACCAGACACGAGGATGAAGTCCACCCAGGCTAATGGATCTTGTTCCACAAGTAGGAGTGGATTAAAAGCTCAAGCTGTGAGTTTAGGGCTACTGTGAGGTTAAGCAGATACTGAAATAGTCAGGAACTTTTTCCACAATGGCCAAAGAAAACCTTTAAATGCCCCTCCAGATAGCTCTCATTTGTACAACTTCTCCATATCATTTTACTGAAATTACTTTTTCCTCTTTGTTATGGTTTGTGTCTGGACGTCTCACAAAGTCTCATGTGGTCAGAGCAGTCAGGCTTTTCAGAGATGGCTGAATCTAGGGTCTGTGATTGATTCATGGTCCAACGATGACTTTAATGGCATGAATGCTACACCCACCCTAGGGCGAAAAGCCTGCGTACAATATAAGAGACAGAAAGTGGTTTGTCTTTCTCTCTTTCTCTTGTTGCTTTTGCTGTCTTGTGCCTCCAGAAACTGTTCCCCCTCTGCCATGTACCACCCTGCCTTGGAGCCAGCTGATTATGGACTGTAATCTCTATAAACTGTGAACTAAATAAACCCTCCCCCCCTTTAACTTTGGGTGTCTGGTATTTTGTCTCAGCAAAGACAAAAATAACTTACACACCCTTCTTCCCTGTTTCCTCCAACCTTTCTTCCTCCTTTGCACTGTTTTTGTGGAGATTTATATCTTAATTGAAGTCTGTTCAGAACTAAGATAGCACTTCATGCCTTTTTCTTTTCAGTGTGTTGAAATACAGAAGGTGCTCAAAAAGTCCCCTGTCTTTCTGCTCCCTGTCAAGGACCTCCCTTGGTTTCTGGGCCTACAAATGGATGACAGTAGTCACATCACACCAATAGTTGTGACTCTGGGGCTGCAGTGTCATTAAGTGACACCTAGTTTCTGCCTAGACTCTCAAAGGACTAATTTCATCATCACAGACTTTTCTCTTCCTTCCTCACAGTAGGTTCTGGGGCTGATTCAGTCAAGTCAACTCCACTCACAAGACAAAACTAAATAAATTGCATGGGGATCAGCATCAAGAACACTATTTTCAATGAGTCAAACTTTCAAGTCAAACTTTCAAGTTGCTGGGGAAGTTGTCAATCTAATCACCTACTGTTCCACGAATTTCTGAAAGCCTTGCCTAGTGTCTGTTTCTACTGAAGCACATTAGCAGCTGAAATCAGCAAAGAACAAACCTGCCCTGCTGGGCTGAGTGAAATGCCAGGGGTGATACCTGGTCACTGAGCTCTTTTCAAGTGAAAAAAAAAAAAAAAAGCAAAATCCTTTGAGAAATAAAAATCTGTTTTTAAAAACACAGGAATGAGGTGAACCTCACATTCTGCAGTTTCCCTACAAGTGGTACCCACAGGCTCTGCCATTATCATTAGTACTGTCTCCCTGCAGAAGACAGGAGCTTCCTGGAGAGAAGACACATGCTGGAACTGAAACTATTGTGATCAGCTCCAATCCTCGCATGGTGTCTTGCTTAATCAATAAAGGGAAAAAGCATAGTAACCCAAAATAATCACAAGGGATTGGGCCTTCATGGGCTCACAGATTATTTGCAACAATGGCTCAAATTCATTCACACTTCCAGAATCTATGCCCTTGGGTACTGTCTTACCACACTAATGCTGGGTTTGGCTGCGAGGTTTGATAAGCCAGTGGGATGGTAATGAAAGGATGCAAACAGAAACTTGGAAGCACTTGTACATGGAAATTGCCCTTAAACCGCTCTTGGAAACATGAGTTGCCTTGTGGAAAAAACCTAAGCTAGCCAGAAAGAGGATGAGATCACATGGTGCAGAAAGAATGAACCATCACGGTGGAGCTCTTCTACACCAGCTGTCCCTCAGAGAACCCAGCCAACATCTGCCAAACCTGGCCCCAGACAGCAGATCCACCAGTTCATTTCAGTCCACACAATGTGCCCACAGAGCTGGGGACTATGAAGAAACAGCTGTTCGCCCATCAAGTTTGGAGCTTGTTTTGCTCAGAAAATACTGGCTGATCTGAGGGTTCACTTCCTTCATATATAAAGAATTCCTACTTACCTTTCTCAAAGAACCCCTAAAACTCAATAAGAAACTTTACAAATACATTCTCATTCATGAGACATTTTGCATATGTAGATGTAGCATTTTCTTCTTATTTAGCAATGGTGAAATATTGAAACAATCTTACTTTTCTATCAACACAAACCTCATATATTCACTTACATGGCATCTCTTGAAGACAATTTGGCAATATCTACTGTGTTATACAATTTTATAATCTATTCTTTGAGATAGAAATCCATTTTTTGGAGATTACTTTTCTATGGATATGCCTATGCACATATTGTGAAAATACCTTTAACTAGAGTATTGCTGGAACCATCAAGCAATAATGACAAAATACTTGAAACAGCCCATGTGTCTATCAACAACAGACTGGTCAGGGAATATCCTCAATGAAGCATTGTGCAGATACCAATCAAGGATGAGGAAGCTTTTTAAGAACAGATAGATAAAAGTTCTCAGGGTAACTTAGGGAAAAATAGCAAACTATAGAGAGAAGTGTGTATAGTGTGCTAACTTTTATGTTAAACGGTGAAGAATAAGAATGTATGCATGCTTATTTTGCATAAAAATTCTTAACCTATGAATTAGAAATTAATAACAGTAGAGATTCTCAGAAATGGTCAGATGACTGAGAGAGCAGGAAGGAGAATTATTACTATACCTCTTCCATTCCAAACATGTCTTTGTCCCCATCATGACTCCAAAACTGCTCTTGCCAAGGTCAGCTGTGAATTCTGAGCTCACACTCAATGTTCTTTCTTCCATCTTCACTGTGCATGATCAGTAGCAACAATGGACCCATTGATTCTTTTCTGTTCCTTCAAACACCTCTTTCATTCAGCTGCCACAACTCCACATTCTCTTGGCTTTCCTCTTACTCTCTGGTTCTTCTCATTCCTTTTTGTGTGACTCAGTAAAGTTCTTTGGGAACTTGCACCACTTCTGTGTAAGAGTTCTTTCATATGAAGGAAATGAGCCCATGTATCATTCAGCTTCTTCTGTGTAACAAGTTCATATGCTTCTCACACTCTTGTGCTGGTATCTCTTATGTTGGAGAGTCTCAGGGCTCAGTCTTCACAAGTCTTTTCTATCTGTTCCCTCTCTCATGGACAGCAAGTCCAACCTCCTGACTTTTACACATTTTTCTTTTGTTAAGGCACCTTCCAAGGCTCTACCTTCATTATTTGTTCTCTCTTGTGAGCTCCAAACCCCAGTAGTAGTGAAGAACATAATCATCTCAAATTTAACACATGAAAAACAGAATTTCTGCTCTTCCTTTTAAAAACTGTTCTGCTTCTGGCATTGGAGTTGAGGTTAATGGAAAGATCCAGTACCCTGAATCTTCCAGTCACCTTTGAGTCCACTTCTTTCATACCCATACCACCCAACCACAGCTTACAACTCCCAGTGTCACCACCCTGTGGAGAGGATTAGTTCCCTTATAAGAGAAGCCTTGTAGCTTTTGTCTCTTCTGTCACACATAAAAGTGGCCATCTAGGAGGAATGGAACCTCACCAGACATCAAATCCGCTAATATCTCTGATCTTGGACTTCCCAGCCTCAAGAGCTATGAGCAGTAAATTTTAGTTATTTATAAATGACCCCATTGAAGGCACTTTGTGGTAGCAGCCCTAATGGATTAAGACACTATTCTCCCTGCTTCCACCCTGACCCCTCAAATCCATCCTTCACCCAGCAGTCAGAATGATCCTTTTGCATCTCCTATCCTGTCATTCCTCTGCACAAAGTCCTCTCATGGATCCCATTTCACTCAGAACAAAGCCACAGCCTTAGAATGGGTTTAAGACCCTCACGAGGCCGTCCCAGGTAGCCACGGTTCCCCTCCCCCTTTTGTTTTAGTCTTTGCCCAAATATTGCTTTTCCAGGTGAAGCTGCCTGCTCACCATATTTTAAATCAAAACTGCCACCCTCAAATTCTTCATCCCTTATTAGCTTATTTTTCCATGGGATCTCCAGTTCACCCTCAAACATTCTATATACAGTTTACCTCTTCACCTATTGCACCCACCTCTGCTAGAAGTAAGCTTCCTTGTTCACTGTGACCTCCCTAGCACACAGAACAGCGTCCCGCATGAAGTGGGTACTCAGAATTTCTTCAGTGAATTGTGAATTAATGGACTCATACTTTTTTAATATGTTAGTGGTTTATCTGTTTTCAAAATTATAAGATAAAAAGAAACAAGATTTTTATGAGGAAACAAAAATTAGCTTAGCTAAATTAATAGACAGGTTAAAAAAAAAAGGGAGAAAAATCTGATAGCTGTATAAATAATCCCCAACCAAACCATTAAGTGATAAAACAAGGTACATGAAAGAGTATATTATCTTTTCAAAAATTATGTTTCTGGAGTTTTACCGGGGAAAATGGTAAGAATGGCTGCCCCTAAGTAAGGAGGCTGGACGGCTCAGGGACAGGGGTGGTAGGACCTGATTTCCAGTGTGCAACCCTTTGCACTCTTGAACTTTGTATCATGTGCAAACAGTGTCTGTTCAAAAATGAAAATAAAATCATAATAAAAGATTAGAATAATAAAAGACTAACATTCGAGTTACACTCCAAAGCTTAACGTTCAATTGATTAAAAGTGAGATGTACAATTCTTTTTGGACAGGAAAAACACATCCCAAGAATTGAGTGAAAGACCTATCTACATGTTCAGGAAAGACTGTTTTGGGGGAAGGGCAGTCAGCCACGGCAGCTTTCCTCATCACACAGCATCTGCCAGAGAAGATATCTTGGCTACCCAACAAGCACTGAGTGTCTGATCTAGTTGAGGGTCACACTCAGTCCATCCAAGGGGACATGAGTAAAGCATGAAGACCCAAGTGCCCATCATCCCACCAACATGGCCCTGGTGGGGAAGCATTTCCCCAGTGAGCAAGGCTGCTTTGGGGCCAAGAAGGGCCCTCTCTCACAACCCCATCTGAATAGTTCAGACACAGCTGCCTGCAGGCAGGAGCTGTTACAGCTCCCATTTCCACTGGTGAAGCGGACACTATTGTCTCTTCATTCAACTCCAGAGTGTCCAATAAATTCACTGCCTGTCTGGATCAAGATTGCATTTGCCCACAGAAAAATGAGAAACACACAGTGTATGTAATCACTTTTTATATTGCTAGTTTATTAAGTTGGGGTGTGTGGAAATATCTTCCTTGAAACCTCCAAAGGCTCAGTACCAGTGATGTACCAAGGCTATTAATCTAATTAATTCCCTCTATTCCAACTTCTACACTAACAGAGGCAGCTTCAGGTCATTATTGAACTTTTCCTAATTGCAGGGAAGGTGAAGGTACTGGTCAGCCGTGATTTCTAAGTATTCTGGCTTCTGAGTCAGTTGTTTCTATTATAAAAAAGCAATGGGCGGCCATTGTGGGACTTGGACATCTTCCTCAAGATTGCCTGATGTAAGTACGTCCACGGCCCTGCGCCCAAACTCACCATCTCTAAGACCAAGAATAAGACCAGACTGCAGCAGACTCACCATGCTCTGCTACCTCCCACTGCCATCCTCACTCCAACCCCAAACAGGAACAAATAACAGAAAGTCTGGCTTCACCTGGAAATCCAGTAAAATGAAGCATTTCTAAAACATGATGTGCAACGCATCAGCCAAGCCCTTAAACCTTTCATACCTTTTGCTTGGAAATAAAGTATCAAATTTGAGCAATGATCTATTTAGGAAATGCATGCACAAGGAGAGAAAGAATAGAGATGAGAGAGATAGATAGAGACAGAGATAGAGCTAGAGATGACAGAGATAGAGACTGATATAGATATATTTGATTGATGACTATAATTAGAACTTAGTCAGTGTTGGTGTGTCGTAGGTAAGGGACAGAAATGGAGAGATACTTCCTGCTGAAACCTTTGAAATCATTCTGATTTTTACTATGAGAAAGTATCACCCATCCACATAAGAAAAAGCAATGTTTATACCTCTTTGGAGCCTTGTTTCTGATGGAAGATTTTCTTGCATGAAGTTTTCTCTGTCTCCAGCAAGGAATAAACACAGGCCCCTCCACAGAGCAGGAGTTCCTAGGGATAAGAATGTGTAATAACCCTGCATTCTTGTTTTTGTATTTGATGTTTTAAAATCCTGGAGCCACTCGGAGGCTGGACTGCCCCTCCCGGACTTAGCCAGTTCCTAGAGATAACAAAGAACTCAGATACTAGCTCTCCTTTCCCATGCATACCAACAAGCTGGAGTCCACACTCCAAGACCGCCTTCCCTCGCCTCTCACACTCTGGGTCACTGTCCACTTCTGCTAACCAGGGCAGCGCAGGGTCAGGTACCAGACAACGAGGGGCAGGGACAGCTCCACGTTTCAAGGCCCACTGAACCTGTCCAAATTGGCTTTCTTTAAGCCTGTTCACCCTCCTGGCCTGTTACTTCCTAAGCAACTGCAGTGAGGACTCTTGTTACATTTTCCTTCCTCTCAGTCCTCAGACCCGCCCTGGTGCTTTGGGCACAGCTCCCCATGGCTTGGCAACACTCCCTTTCCAATGCCAGACACCTCCTGATCTGTAGACCTGGATGTGTCCCCAAAATAATAAAATCAACATTTTAAAACAGATGAGCCTAGGCTGGAATCCTCGTCTGCAGGAGGTACAGTAACATCATGGACGTGGGACAGAGATTTCAGCTGCAATTAAACAAGAAAAGAAGTGCTGTGATTTAACAGAATGCCCTCTTACATGAAGCCAAGAATGTGCTCTAGCCCCGGGAGAAGCGGTGAAGGTTAGGACACGTTGCTCAGGGCAATTTGGCAGCCACCACCCCTGCATATATTTCTATTAATAAGTGTTCTACCCATGAGAACCACATGTTTATTAATGAGCCCACAGTCAGCTCAATTACCAGGTGACTGGTGCTTGTGTGCTACCCCATGACAAGGGCACCTGCCAGAGAGTGTGTCAGTTCTGCACCGATCATCAGAGGCTGGGCCGAGTTCACGTTCACAGTGTGCATTTTTCACTTTAAGCATACTTCATGTGTGAAGGCCAGCATTTATTTGCAAAACAGACCAAGACAGGATGATTCGTCAGCCTATAAATAGCATCTGCTGAAGGTTCTTGTCAAACAGGAAACTTGGGTGACTTGGGTGATTTGATTCACCAAAAAGAATGTATTTTAATCGCACACTAGGCGGGAGCTCAGGACCCTCACACATGTGTCGTAGCAAATGGGGTGTCTTGGCTACTACTGCCAAGGGCCCCTTGGTTGCTATAGTAACAGAGGTAATGTGGTCATGGAGCGCAGGAGAGGAGCAGGTCCTGGATGAGGGGTGGGCAAGAGTGCAAATTCACACTCGACTCCAAACGCCTCAGATGCTGCTTCCCACAACTGGTGGTTTAGAAGCTGCAGACTTCACTTGGCCAAGTTTATTGTAACTGTTTTTCTGTGCCTTGCAAACGCTTTAAAACTGGGAGGTTTTGCACAAGAAGTCAGACTTCTAGCCTCTACTGAAAAGCTAGGGCATCCAACCACACATACCCGACTCTTCTAGGCGATACTGTCAGTGAAACTGGGTGGCAGGAGCTACCGCTCCCTTGTGCAGTGCATGAGCTCACCGCTCGCTGCAGTCCTTGCCACCTCCTGGCTGTCCTCCTATGGTGACTGAGTCCTGGTAACCACAGCTCACTGTGCTTAAAGAAATCTTCATGGGAACTTACAGCGCTCACAAGTGTGGGGACATAAAGAGTGGGCTTAGAAGACCAAGGTTTCCGGGGGGAAAAAAGGAAGTCAAAGAATACTCTGATGTTGTGACAGGACAACAAAACCACTTCAGAGGCCCCATTGTGTAGAAGTGGCAACAGTGAAGCGTCTTCAGGAAGGCGCAGAGGAGGGTCAGGGAGGCAAACTTGGGTCCTGAAAGGGAATGAGCCGAGGAGGCTGCAGTCACGGTGCCAAGTGGCTGCAGAAAAGCAGCTCTGTGAGACACAGAGGATGAGGTAATCCAGGCACTAACCACTGAAGCTCAGGCTGGAGTGAACAGCACAGTGACTGATTCTATTGTTAATTGGGTCAAAGGCTCTATCTTTATATGGAGCCCAATTTGGTTGTTAGAAAAACGAGGCAACTGGTCAACCCCAGTCAGCTACTTAGAGTATATTTAAAAATCAGGATACATGAAGATGAACTCAACGGGGAGGCAGAAGAAATGGAAAGTCCACAGAAACAGAATATATACTGCAGCTGGGTTACCCAACAGGTCTCCCATGCCTGCCAAAGAGGAAAACCCCAAGTCAAAAATAAAATGAAATAAAATAAAAACCCCAAGCTGTTTGTTCATTTTTCATCTTGGCCAGATCACTCCCCAGTGGGAGAGCAGAACACATTTCCCAGCCAACAATGTGAGCAGCACAGCACTGGGCCCAGGGCTGATGGAGTCAATGTTTAGTTCTCATCTCACCCCTTGGCAGGGGACGAAATAAACCACACTTTTCCACACAAACATCTTAAATAGATCAGAGTAATAGATTTTATTTAATTAAAATAGATTAAAAACAGACTGTGTAAAAGAATTAGAATTCTCAATAATTTACTATTATTTACATTAGCAAATGCTGGTCATTAGTAGACACTGTGTGGGGGCCTAGACCCTGCATCTGAGGTGGGTTCGGAGCCTCGAGGTTCCTCCAGTCCCCAGCCCTTCAGGTCGCTATAGCCAGGATGTCACTGGGTGCACGAGATGGGCATTTCAGATGCCCTCGGTTACAGCACCAGGCCCCGCACTGCAGGGCTGTGAAGCTCCTGGCTGGGAAGGGATTTCTTCCTCATGGGGAGCATTGCTTACTCTCAGGCCACGTTCACAGATGCACCCAATCCTCAGTGATTTCTCCTTTCTGTCCAGTTCCCTCCATGTGCATGTGACCTCTGGGAAAAGCTCCTCTGGGGTGACTCAAACCTGCTTTCCAGAGAGACCATGTAAAGCCAGAATGAAAGCCACACACCCTGGGAAATCCTGGATTCCCAAACATCACCTATGCTGTCCACAACTTGGCAACTTGTGCCTCTAATGTGTGAGGGGGTGGTGGGGAATCAGAGCAGGTGGGTGGCGCGGGGACACTTGTCCATGAGGGGCGCTCCTTTGAAGGAGCAGTAACAGCAGCAGGGGGCCCAGCGGAGCACGTGCCCTGCAGGCTCTGAGCATGGGCATTGAGCGAGTCCTAGGAGCAGAGAGGCAGGCTGTGGTGTCCCGCGGACAGAGAAAAGCCCTCAGGAGAGCAGGCCGAGTGGCCTCCCGCGTCACAGTCTCTGGTGGCGAGAAGTGCCAAGGTTGCTGATCCCCGTGCCTGGCCTGTGGCCAGTGGGAGCCCTGTGGCTCCACCTGTAAGACGCCCAGGCTTCCAGGCGATGGGGCCTGGGACCCCCAGGAGGTGGAGGGCTGAGCAGCAGCTGTGATCACCGAGGCCACACCGTGGACACTACTGCAATGTGCAGTCAAGGGCAGAGGTGGGGGACGTCCGACAGAAAGCTTCAGTCCAAAATGTCTGTCTCGAAGGGGACCAGGTGGTAATAGGACAGGTTGGTGACATAAGCCGCGGGGTCATCGCCATCCTCCAGCTCTGGCGTGAACTCACTGCCATTCTCAAACCTGAAACAGTGAAGACGCTAGTGAGGCAGGCCAGCAGCAACCCCTCCTGGGCTGGGGCCTCTCCGGAGCATGCAGTGTCACCTGACAGTGTCTGACCGTCCAAACTGACGGCTCCTGAGGGATAGCTACCGCCTGGAGAGCAGCCCCGGACCAGCGAAGGGGGAGACCAGTGCGCTGAGCCAGGAACTCCCCAGAAATGCTCCTCAGCCGCTCCGGGGTGGTACCCGAGCTAACCACACAGCCTTGCCCTTGCCCTCTCCCCAGGGAAAAATGTGTGGCAAGGAAAGGGCTCCCGGTCTTCTCCACGCGGTGGTCCCTGGCCAGTGACTCCTCCCAGGAAGCTAAGGACCTTCCTCCCTCCTCCCTCCTCCACGAATCTGCGTCTGCCACGAACCCTCAGGGCCAGCCCTGTCTGCACAGAGGCCCCAGGCAAGGAACTGCTGAGCTGCACCACAGGCTCTGCCGAGAGCCCCTGAGGCAAGGCCAATGTTGGTGTCTCCTTCCCTGTCCCGAGACAGCCCCTCTGAGCATGGAGGTGTTCGGCCCTCCCACCCCGAGGGTGGTGAACCTGGGCTTGGTGATTCCTCCCAAAGCTCCTTCAATATCAGTGACTCAGTCTCCCCAAAAGTCAGTGAATCAACTTCTCACCAGACTCCAAGGAAGGCAAACTTTTAAAGTAAGTACTCAGATATGAGCAGAGTCCACGGTTGGGGCCTTTGGTCACATCCATTCCTTTCTGTGGAGCCCAGGCTCCTGCACGGGTGACAGCAAGGGGACCCTTTTATAAAGCCCTACTCACAAGTGCTCCGTGGGGTCCACGTCCTGGGGCTGGTCTTTCCCATTTGGTATACTGTGGTCGATGACTATTGTTTCTGTGTTTGCCAAGCAAAATCCATTGGACCTCATGATTTCTGAAAAGCAAAGCAGCAGGTGAGTAGGCAGCAGGGGTCTGAGTCGAGGTTTTCAAGTTCTTTACATCCCCCTCCACCCACTGTACACTTCCTCCCTGACACTGTACCCCAGGCCCTTTCCAGATGCTGCAGGCAGGCTGAAGAGGCACTGAGCCACAGGAGCCAGGCCCACTGGCCCTGTCTCTCCCTGACACACTGGCTGTCTGCACCCTGCACACACGCCCTTCCCCAGGGGATTAAACCTGGGGTAGACAGGAGGAGGACTAACCCCGTCTGTGAACGGGGTTTGAGACCAGCTCTACCGTGCGCTGGTGTGCGACCTCTCACAGGTCACCCAACCTTTCACAGCTCTTGTCACACTAAGACAGGGCCAGCAACATCTCCCAGCCGGGTTGCTGTGAGGATCTAAAGAGACCGGTGTGCATTTTAACCCCGAGGTGACTCGCGTGTTTTGGTTTCATATGATTCTAGACAGGCACTGATGTTTTCTTCCCCCAGAAAACACTGTTTTTGGTAATTAAAAAAAGCCACCAAAGAAAAAAATGACATCCTGGGTCTATGACGGCCATATGGCATTAGCTGGTCAGGACAGAAGTCTGGGGCTTGTCTGGGGCTAGAAAAGCTGAGATGGAGAATATATGACAGTGGGTTCCATGGCCCCAGGACTCATTTATCCACTGGAGTTTCAAGAGGGTTGTCATGATTTGGGGGATATTTTTGCAAGGAAGAACAATATAATACAGGACACACATTTTCTATGATTATTTATAACAGTCACCCAAAGAATGCTATACAAAAGCGTGCAGGAAATCTGTCTACACACCAAGACCAAGGAAACTAGCCGAGGGCCTGGATCCCACGATAATGTCCAGCATGAGTCCAGCTGAAGACCTAGACTTCCTAACAATGCCTTCTACAAGTCCAACTGGAGTCCCAGAGCCCATAACAACGTCTCATGCAGGCCTGTTTCATGGATCTGCTCTGTGAAGGCCCAAAGGTCAGTGGTGGAATCCAGGAAGTCTGTGCCAGCGGGATGAAGGATCTGTGCTGGCTGGCTGAGGGATCTGCACTGGAGCCAGGAAGCAATGTACAAAGTAAGAACCAGAGCTCCCCTGAAAGGTACCACAGCCATCCTCAGCAACAGTGAGGTCCTGAGCTCCTCCGATGGCGAAGACAGCTGAGTTCCCATCAGGAAAGCCAGTGCAGCAAGCTTCTTCCGGAGACTGAGCTGTGCACCTTCTTCCCCTTCAGAGCCAGGAAGCAATGCTCAGAGTGAGGACCAGAGCTCCCCCAAAGTGAACTGAAGCTATTCTCAGTGCCAACAAGGTCCCGAGCTCCTCGGAGGATGAAAACAGCCAAGTTCATTATGAAAGCCAGCACAATGAACTCCTCTGAAACAACCAACAGCTCGTTACAGCTTCTATCAGCTCCTAACAGACTCTCTCCGCTTCCAACAGCCTCCTCCTCCTTCTCCACTTCTGCCTCTTATGCTGCTGGCAACAGTCCTCAGGTGGGCCTCCCACACCCAGCACTATGCTTAACTCAGTTCAGCTAGGGATTATAAAGTGACCACCAGTTGTCAATTCACTACAATGGTACTAACTTATCATTAGGATCCTGCAGGCTCTGAAACCTCACAAACTCCTGGATCCCAGCTTGCCACCAGGTCCATTTAAGTACCATGGTCCTTGCGGGTCCACAGGGCAATGTTCCAGGACAACCAGGACACCCAATCTGCAGATGCCCAAGTTGCTTTTGTACAATGGCAGGGTATCTGCACAGAACCTCCTGTATGCATTAAATCTCCTCTAGGTGGCTTCTAATATCCTGTAAGCACTATGTAATAAGCACTATGTCCATAGTTATTATACGACATTGTATGGGGAACGGTGTTCAGGAGAGCCTGTACATGTTCAGTATAGAAGCAATTTTTCCCAACATTTTTGACCTGTAGTTGGTTGAATTCAATAGCTTGAGAATCCCCTGTATGGAAAGTGTGACCAGGTGTGGCATTGTGCACCTGTCATCCCAGTTACTCGTCAAACTGGGGCAGGAGGATTGCTTGAGCTCCAGAATTCCAGGACAGAATGGGCAACACAGCAAGTCACCCCCCAGCCCTAAAAAGTAAATGTAGCTTGACTCCCTTTTTTTTCCAGCTGGTGTAGCTTTCTTTGCATTTCCCATGGGACATGTTTCCATCCCTTCCCTCAGTAGATGAACACAGCTGGTGGCCACTGCCAGTTCTCCTTGGCCTTGAAGTCCTCCTCGCCCTCATCCTTAAATATGCTCCACGATCCTGGTGCGATCTCAGGCCCAGGAGGAGCCAGATGCCGGGAGGGGATGAACAGCTCCACCACCCTCCTCCTGCTGCAGCCCAGCGCACCCTTAAGAGCATCATTTTCCGCCCACCGTGTGTGTTAGTGTTTGTAGCCTCTGATGTTTTGTTGTTTGCGGCAGATTTCATTCACTTCTTTCCCCTTCTGTACCACCACTGCAATCTAAATTAATTTATTCTTGAGAATAGATTTGCTATGTTATTACTGAAAGTATTACAGTCTTTCTAGGTGTCTGGGTTTTCTTTTTTGTGGCACTAGGGATTGAACCCAGGGCCGTCACACTGAGCCATATCCCCAGCCCTTTCATAGTTTTTATTCTGAGCCAGGGTCTTTCTAAATCACTGTTGCCCAGTAGGAGCTTAGACTCACCAGTCCCCCTTTCTCAGCTTCCCAGCGGGCTGGATTACAAGCATGCACCACCCTGCCTGGCATATTTGGTTTATTTTTTGATCTTTCTAGGTTTGTGAGTCTCAGTTCTTTGAAATTCTCTCCATATGCACAGAATTAGAGACTACAGAAAAGCAGAAAAAGAAAAGTAGAAAATTTTCCCTCTCCACAACAAGGTCCAAAGGCAGGTGCGCCTGTCAGATTTGTAACTGCTGGCTTTGAGCCTGGCTTTCTGGAAAGCAGTCACTCACGTCTCGGTGGTCTCCTGCATCCCAGGCAGTCATGCTCTGCGGGACCTCGCTTCACCCCATCCCTGCCTTCCTTCAGGCTCCACCCTCACTGGAGCTGGAGCTCAGGGAGCTCTGTGAGCCAGGGAGGGGGAGTCAGGCTGGGACGGGGTCAAGGACGCCTCAGGGTGAAGTCTGGCTGAGCCACAGATCTCAAAGTTAGTCTCAGCAAGACAGGTTCACGTCCTCCCAGTTCTCAATTTAAAAGGCGTGGCAACACAGAACCACTTTCTTTATTATTTTTATTAACTTTGACCCAAATCTGTCTGAGGAAGCGCTTCAAACCTCAAAGCAGCCTCTGTCTCCTTCCTGCCACCCCTTTGCCAAGGGGATGTGGGGGAGGCAGGAGGCTGCAAGTTCCACCAGATGTCACCACTGCGAATCACTTCTGAACACAATTCTCCGGTGACTGGGCATGCCTGATCTTTCTTACAGGTGTACATTGGCATTTCAGAAAATGGAATCTCTACCAACTTCTCTGAAATAGGTTTACAAGTCATTCCTCAGTTTCTGTGACAAAAAGCCTTTGTGCACATAAATGTGGCTTCCTGGCTTGCGAGGCCGGCTGGCCCCAGGACACTATGTATGTGTGTCGTGCTTGGGATCCTCAGACTGTGCCACGGTGGTGCACTGCAAGGAATCTGAGGAGCCCCGGTTCCCTTCTGGACCCCCATCCATTCTCTGGCAGCCCCAAGATCTTGAATAACCTCAGGTAAGCCAGGCTATGATGGTGGGCTTGCAGCAACCTTTAGAATGTATGTTCCACACTCTGGTTTGCTTATTTAAAAGTGAATTATCTTCTCAATATATAAACGGGTATCAGACCGTGGCTGACGTCAAACCTAGCAAAATGCATAGGCTTTTGTAAGCCTGTGCTAGTCGGAAATGCTTCTACAACAGCTTATATTTTTATTTATTCTGTCACTTCCATAAAAAGTCTTATGAGGAACTGTATGAATTAGTGGTTGTCCAAAGTTTAACAAGATGACAAAAGCATTTAGCATGAAATGGGAAATGGGAATATTGATACCCATCCTGTATAGGGCACAGATGTATACTAAATGAAGTGACAGATGTGAAGACTGGCAAATGTTGGTGCTCAAATTAATACCCTTACCATTGCTGTGGGTAATATGCTCCTATCTGTTACGACACATGCAAAAAACTGAAGAAAATGTTGTATAGGAAAATTACAGCCCCGGAAGCTTCTCTTCAAACACCTTTCAATGTGCATTTCTTAGAGGTCAGTTTCATGCCTCTAGCAAAAGAATCATTGGTCAGTTTCATTACTTCAGTCACATACACGTCTGCCTCCATGAAATCATTTGTTTTCAAACTATTTATGCATTTTGAGCTAATTTTAGAATTACAGAAACTCACGCCGATAGTGAGAGACAGTTCCCACATTTCCCTCAGCGGCTTTTATTTTCTTTTAATTATTTTACAAAACTATGGTGCACTGAGTAAGCCCAGGCAATTAACAAGGGGACAGTACTGTCAACCACAGACTTCTTTCCCTCAAGTTTCCCCCCTTTTCCTGCTAATGTCCCTTTTGTCTGCTCCAGATCTGAACCAGGACCCCTTGCTGCACTGAGCTGTTGAGTCCCGGTCCCCCAAACCCTTGAGGGGTCCCTGGTCTTTCCTTGTCCCTCCTCACAGCTACCCTTCTGAAGGGTACAGGTGACCTGTTTTACGGAGTGTCTCCAAGTTTTCAAGGGTTTGGATCAAGGTGAAGCAGTTTATTGGGATCCCCACAGAAGCGACACTGTGTCCTCAGCGCTGCATCTGGGGTGTGTGCATGCGTGTACGTGTGTGTGTGCATGCACACACGTGTATGATGTCCACAGGTCCCCCCACTAGAGACACTGGCTGGTATCACTTACAAGAGGGTTCTGCCACATGTCTCCAAAGTCAGGCTACACCTTGCACTTTGCACTTAAAAAATATCTTGGGGGACGAACCCTGAGACCATGCAAATCCTGTTTCTTGACAAACTTTCACCCGCTAACCTTAGCATCTACCCCTCAGTGGATATTTTTGCAACAACTACTGTGCATGCTGTCCCGTTGGTGATTTCTCTATCTCTTCACTGCGCCTCAGTTTTCCTCCCACCCCATGTCACCACCCCTCCGACACATGAATTATTTTTCTCTTTCTTTTTAAGCAGATATTTATCCTCATCCTTAGAGGCATTCAGAGTGGAGCTTTCCTCCCTTGCAAATCCCAGTCTCCTTTTTAATGCACTTCAGCAACAGAACGAAACCCAAAGCAACACTTGTTTTTTTTATTAACTGGCTAGCTGGGTATCCCTGCGCAGTAAAAATTAAGACTGAGACTGTAGAGATGAAGGGGCGGGAGGGAAGAGGGCGTTTAGAGAATGAAGATGTGCTGCTCACATGTACCAACTCCCCACAGTGGGTGTAACCATTGTGCACTTCAAATACAAGCTAATAGAAGTAAAAACTGTAAGAAGAGACTGTACAAGGGCTGGATCAATAAACACTAAAATTATATTTTTTCCAGGCCTCCAAACT
Source organism: Chinchilla lanigera (assembly GCF_000276665.1). Classification (NCBI taxonomy): domain Eukaryota; kingdom Metazoa; phylum Chordata; class Mammalia; order Rodentia; family Chinchillidae; genus Chinchilla; species Chinchilla lanigera. Next base: position 9,606,104 of record NW_004955465.1, on the reverse strand, counting down.
CAAATGATCAGATTCAGTGGCTGAACGTGATCCACCCAACCAGCCATTGCCAGAGAAAGGCTGAGATCTATGTGTCCGTTATGTGCCCAGCCACTGCTGCAGTGCAGAACCCTTTGAGTTTTTGCTTTCTTGGATTTGGTAAGCGTTTGGATTAGCAAAGGTCAAAGAATGCCTAAGACTGCCTCGGCTGCAGCCTCAGGATGGAAACAGGTTTCTCACCAAGACTGGCGACTCGCGCCATCTAGTGGACTCCTAACAACCAGCAGTCTCAAGGACAAGTCAGGGCATTCAGAGCCCAGGAGCCGCCTAGGTCATGACCAAAGAGAGGGCCAGGGTCCTGCCCCTGCCACCACATCCCTAAACACCACTTCCGCTCCAGAAGGCATGAAGACATCTGAGGAGAAGGGGCAAGGAGGTGTGTGTAGATTTCAGCATGCAAGGCATTTCCCAAATGAATGGGATGGGCAGGATCTGCTGGCAGCATGCCAGAGTCCCATGGTGGTGGAGCCTACAGTCAGAAAAGGAGGTGACATCATCAGAAGCCCCGGGCCAGGCTCTGCCAAGCCCAGGGTGATGAAGGACTCTCACCGCGTTCACGCATCTCCTCAGTTGATGAACAATGAAGCAACAGGCGGGGGCCGCTGGTCTGGTAGGGAGGCCCAAGGGGAAGAGCAGGAAATACTCAATGGGCTGGGGACCCTTCGCTCTGTCCCCAGCCTGCTGCTCACACAGCAGCACCCAACAGCTCTCCAGCCCAGGCTCCGCATGGAGGCTGCAGACGCCGGTGTGTTAGGAGAATTCTGCGTCCACCAAAGTTGTCTACAGTTACACCCGCCCGTGGCCCATGCCAGCCCTTTCCCAGAGGCCGGTCCACACCCGAGGTGTACATCCTCCTCCTCCCATCTCTCTTCCCCACCCCTCCCCACCCGGCCCCTCTTCTCTGGATGCAGTGGTTTTCCGTGAAATCCCCAGGGCTGGACACGACAGCCCCCCTGGCCTGGGATCTGGACTTGTACGAAGAGCTCAAGGCCCCGCCTCCCCAGCCCTGGATGCTGCGCCCTGCTGCGCACGGAGGCCACGGGAGGCTCACAAACAGCAGCAGGCAGAAATCAGACCTTGGTCCTTGCAGAGAAACAGGAAGAATGTGCCTGAGGCCCCAACATGGGTCGCTGGTCACTGCTTTTCATTTATCTCATTACCTTCAGATCCTCAGGACGAACACAGCCCAGAGGCGCGTCGTGGTCACTGACTAAAACGGGACAGGAAGACAGAGGCGGGGATCCTGCAGGTTGCTGTCCCTGAGGACTCACTCGTCAGAGTGCCACACAGCCTGTCCGTGCCCTCAACTCGGGGGCCTCTGGGTCACCCCGAAGCAATGTCTTCTCTGCTTTGCTCAAAGTAGTGCAAAAAAAGGCAAAACAGACCCTAGGACTTGGAACTAGGACCCTCCCCACTCAGATGAGAGAGCGGGAGCTCCCTTCCCTGCACACCAGGGCACAGAATGCTGTGCAAGGACCAAGCTCGAGGGGGACCCAGGCCTCTGGGACCCCGGCAAGGTGCACAGACTCCACCTGGGACAAACAGCTCGTGCTCTGTCTGTGCCCCACCGGCCAAGGAGGGGCCCCGTGTGCCCCGCTGTCCTCTGAGGACACTGGCGCTCTCGCCAGTAAGACACTATTTCTTAAGCCCATTCCAATCGATCCCCCAAATGTGTTCCTTTGGCAACAGGGACAGTATGAGCTGCCAGTCCATAGAGATGGAAAATAGGCTGCTTAGTAAGAACTGAGGAACAGGCTTGCACCCACTATTCCAACCACGAACTGTCTGTGAGGCCCCAGCGTGGACGGTGTGACCCACCAGGAAAAACACACCGGAGGGACCGGTGCTGCTGCCACCAGGGGCAGTCCAGTCCTCCACGCTCGCACGCAGCTCTTACCTGATATTCTGACTGGACTTTGAAAGCTGGGTTGGATTTTATGTACGTTATCGTTCTTTAACACCTGATCCAGGGGAGATCTTTCAAAGAAAGTGAGCACCACTTCCGACCTGGAATACTGAGAAGAAATGCAGTAATTATTAAAACTGAGAAGCTCCCAGAGTCGGGTCCTTCTGCCTGCCTGGCCAGGACAGAACGCAGCTTCCCCCACACCACCTGCTGTCCCCGCTCAAGGAGCGACCCTCGGCCCTTCACGGGCTCTGCTGAGGGACCACACCACAGGTCTTTGTCACTGCTGCCCTTGTTTATTGATGGTCCCAGACAAGCCCTCAGGGGTGGGGTAGGGTTTAAGGAAAGAGCGGCTAGTACTTGGGTGCTTTGAGGGTGCAGCATTTCCACCCATCTCCTCCTTTAGGATAAACCAAGAGCTGCATCCACTCCCCGCATTTGCCAGATACAAAAGAGAAGCTGAAAGGAGGTAAGTCCCGCTCTCCATCACGGCTTAGCCCGGAAATTTACTCAAGGGAGCCAAAGTTCCTCCAGCCAGCACAACAAAGAGCAACTTGCAAAGTCGGATTGTTTCCTTTAGCACATGGGCTTTCTCCACGCCGCCTCAGGCCCAGGGCACAAACCGCCACCCTCTCCTCATCCAGATGGCGCCGTTAGTCCAGTCCAGTTTCCATTCCCAGTGAAGAGAGGGACATTCGGGACACGTCTACTCTTACCCTGTGCTCCCGCCCCTGTGCCCTGGGTGTGAAAGACCCTAACACACCTGTGTGGGGTGAGCTGGGGCTTAGGGGCGCCACAGGCGGGAAAGCGAGACCCCTGCAGCCACAGAAGCTTCCTTTCCCGATTATGCTGCCCTCTTCCCTAGCGCCCAGAGGGCTGCGTGACAGGCATCGAGCAGGTTAGATACGTAGAGGGTGGAAGCCTTTGAAATGGGGAAGATACTGACTTTCCAGGGCATGCTGATGATCGTCTTCAGCAGCTTCTCCACCTCGTTGAGCCGGGTCTCTATGTCATGCGCGTTCTTTATGGCGACCAATCCTGGAATAGACACAGAAATGCTCAGGTCAGAAAAGCACACGTTCTCCTAACTGAGTTCACAACAGGAACCCCAAGACAAGACGCCCCCGGAAGTCCTCCACCATAGAAAGCGTCCAGGAATACAGGCTCCTGTTTATCTGAGTGGGATCCCTTCTAAGACCCCCTGGGGATGCCTGAAACCAGAGAATGCTGCGCCTTTTTCATCTTATCTAAGAGCATTCACGCACCAGGAAGCAGCAAAACAAGCATGAATTTCCTTTTCCTTCTTCACAGTTTTAAGCCAGACGACTCCCCCTCACCATACATCTTAGCAAATTCAGCACATGGCTTTTTTCTTTCCTTATTTATTTGAAAACATCCACCTTTTCACTTACGGGAAGCCCTTCAGGACTTCTCCCTGACATATCTGTATTGCCAGCCTTACTACACTTCATTTGGGGGCAATGGTTCAATAAAATAAGCATTACTAGAACATAAGCATTGTGACAGCATGACAGCCAATCAGTCACCAAGATGGCTTCAAGGACCAACCAAGTGGGTAGCATACACAGCACAGAAACACAGGACAGAGGTGATTCACATCCAGGCAGGCTCACAACTTCATCACGCTATTCAAAGTGCTGTGTGATTTAAAACTTACTAATTGTTCATCTCTCTAACTTATCATTGAATACTTTTAGAAAATGGGTTGACAGTGGGAAAGTGACACAGTAGCAAGTGGAACTTCAGACTGGGCTGCAGTGTCCACTCAGCCTCAGTACATGCAGCCATATTCTAAAAGTCCTGCTCTGTACCTTGGAAGTTCCATCAACCCAAAGAATGACTTATGTTTCCTCTGAGATTGAAGCCAGACATACAAAAAGAGAGTGCTTGGGAACAGCAGCCAGGGGTGGGAGCCTGAGAGGTACGGGAGCCTGAGTGGGACAACTGGTGCACTTCACACACACTCTGGACATAACCAGAGCTCTGGCCCGCGCCACATGGCCCCTGATGGTGCAGGCCTGCAGCGAGCAGGTGGTTGGCCCAGGACCCACCCCTCAAAGACACAGGGAAGAGACTACTCTGATGACCACAGCTGTCCAGACCACAAGGCCAGTACAGACAGACCCATATTCAGACAAGTCATGTAAATGCTGTGTTTGGAAGGAAAAAAAAAGTCAGAGAAAACTATCGTGGGCGTGACTCATACACTTTCCAGGAATCCAAGCTCCCTGTGGTGAGAGGCCCCAACTGGCTGTTCGGCTGTGTGGGAATTTATTTCTAAGATCCTGGATCTCAGCAGATGTGGTGGCATATGCCTGTATTCCCAGCATTCTGGGAGGCTGAGCTGGAGGAGTGTAAGTTCAAGGCCAGCCTGGGCGACCTGGTGACTTAGCAAAACATTGTCTCAAAATAAAAAGTTAACAGGAAAAGGTCTGGGGAAGTGGCCCAGTGCAAAGGCCCTAGATTCAACCCCCAGTACCGCAAAGGAGGCAGATGGGATTAAACATGGGGGAGTAAAGACCAGCAGCAAAGCACAGCCTCTCTAGGACCTGGACTCAAGACACCTGGAAAACAATAACTTAGTGAAGAAAGAAAGACGTAGAGCTCCGGAAATCAAGGAAGAGTGACAGGAAAACTAGAAACTACAGAGAAGCTGGAGAAATTAAATACAACTCAGAAAAAACCAATCAGCCTGGAATGCGCACCCACCTCCAGGGAGGAAGTCCTGTCTGCGCAAGCACAACACCTAATGACACACACCTCAAAACACCCACATCAGTAAGCAGCAGTGCCGGCTTGTGGTGTGTGTGTGTGTGTGTGCGTGTGTGTGTGTGTAAACACTGCTCTTCTACAAGCAAATGCTTTGATTCCCTCCTTGATACAAAGAAGTATACAGAAGAAAAGAGAAGCAACTCAAAATTCTCCAAAAAGTTGTTTTTTAAGGGGAAAACAATTACGTAACTCATCCTGACAAAGTGCTTCTTTATTCTAAGACAGGCAAAACTCCTTTCATGCTTGTCTGCTGTGATAGCTAGAACACTGGTGTTCAGTTCATCAAACTGATGACACAGTAATTTTACTTTTACGTCCCAAAGGTAGAGTTAATAGGAAGATTATTCTCTTGTATAACCAATGTATGTGGCGTGTTTACGCTGACTATATAAAAAAAAAAGCTTTCTTTAACAACTAAAGGTATTCTTGAACTTTACAATTCTTAGGCGTTTCCCTTTGATGACATATTTTTGGTTCCATCTTTGATCTTCTTTTTAGGGCTTACAAACTCAAAGGGCAACGTGCAATGAGGTACACACCCTCTGCTCCAGACTCAGAGGATGGCCAGATTTCACAAACAAGACATGGGCTGCTCATGTACGTGTGAATTTTGGATACACATGAACCACAGTAATGATAAGGAGGAGCAGACTAAAAATAAACGTGTGGTTTGTCCGCTGACCCAAGGCAACTACGCATCCTGTGTTTTGATTTCTCTGTGACCCATTTTTCAGGATGAAGCAGAGAAAACCCTGAGCGCTCCATCAGGGCTCTGGAAACAGCGTCAGTATTTCGGCTGTGCGAACAGACGTTCCTGGGCCAGACCCCAGCCCACCGTACCAGCGCTTTGCCAGGACACCCCACACCCATGGCAACACCAAGAAACGGTCCTGCTGGCCTGCAGGACGCCCCAAGCGACACACACTGCCTCCAGGAGATCCATGCCCCGCAGCAACCTCAAGAGGGGAAGGCGACCGTAAGACTACTGCGCCGCTCCGGTCTGGCTGCATCCGTGGAAATGTGTGGAAGCGGACTGCTGTCTCTCGCCTGTGTTTATTTTGTGAATGGAAGCCAAGGATCCGCCTTAGCAATGTAAACACGCAGACCAGCTGAACAGAGGAGGCTGGGATGGTTTGATGGGGAAAGAGACCAGGCTGGAAAAGGACAGGTGATTGCTTCTGGAAGCTCTGGGCTTTTAATTGGGGCACTGTGTGCGTGTGCGTGTGCGTGTGTGTGTGTGTGTGTGCGCGCGCGCGCGTGCTACTGGGATGTAGCTCACAGCAAAGGCCTTGACTTCAATCACCAATCATTCTTTATTTTGAGACATAGTCTTGATAAGCCGCTGAGTTGCTCTGGCTGGGCTTGAACTTGTGACCCTCATGCCTCAGTGTCTCAGAGTTCTGGGGTCACACGTGTGCCCTACCACGTCCAGGTAGTTGGGGCCCCTGTGTCACTTACGTCCCACCCAGCTCATGGGTGACAATCGAGCTGGCAGCCTGGGTCAGTTTTCCTAAGGGCGTCCTCCTTTCCTCAAGGAGCCCCTGCTCCTGAGTGACAGCGAGCACCGTCCCCTGCCCAGGGCAGGTCACAGCCGGCCACCAAGCGATGGACTCAGCCACCTTCGCCGGAACTCACCTGATTAACAGCTCCACCACTGGGCTACCATCGCTTCACACAACCGCTTGGCCCTCTCTCCTCTTTAACTGCTTTAAAAGCATTTTCCACCAAAAGGATGCGTGTATTCAACATGGAGCGAAAACTCTTATAAAAGCCCATCCTCCAAGGCCAAGTGCAGAATCGAAGCACAAGTTCCTTCTGACATTCCCAACCGTTCCACCCAGGGCTCCTCAGTCCCACAGCCGGTGGGGACCTCAAACACCCGCCGTCAGTGCCCCCAACGATCAGCCTCCAAGGCCAGCACTGAGAGGCGGGCTTCCGGGTGGAACCACACTGGAGGTGCTGATTTGTTATTTTTTTCCAGGACAGACAGCAGGAACGTGGAGTCCAATAAGCACAGCTACCCCGAACACCAGTCGTGTGCATTTCTCCCCCACCTGTCCTGCCTTTCCCTGTGATCCAACTCTTCTGGCTCTTAATGGCCGGAGCTGCTTGTCCAAAAGCCACTTGTTCACATGGAGCGGCAGCGAGCACATTTAAAAATCTTACTTTCAAAACTCTGTTTAAATACAATCATTTGGGACCATTTACAACTTTTCAATTTATATTCTGAATATTGTTAGTGGGATTACCCTGAGGCGCTTGCCTAGCACAGTAAACACAACTGAGAATTCGCTCAGGCGGAAGCTCAAATGAAATCAAGGCCATTCGAAGGCTGTTGTTCCAACATGTGCCAGCAGGGGACAGACTACTCTGCAGAAGCAGGAGAATTTGGCTCCCTGAACCTCACAGGCCACAGGATTAATTGTCCACTACCCACATGGAAGGAAGTTGACCCAGAATTCTTTGTGGCCCCTGGAAATTTTTCTAATTTCTGCTAATGTATAATCAGTAATATAACCTCCAATTTTTCGTTTCACTGCACACAATTTAACATGAGAATTGTAATCACATTTAATCCCAACAGTTAAGAACCTGAAACAGGGAAATTATTAGCACAATTATGTATAAATTAAGCGGGCCAAGGACACATACGTTTGGGGGTTAAATATCAGCCTGGGGCAGCCCAGGAATCCCTTTCTTTCTAAGTGACTTCATTACTGAAATCTGAGAACACAAAATGCGTTTCTGTCAGTTTCAAGATTAGCTGCCTTTTGTAACTGCAAACATTTTATTTATTCCTGGACTCAAAACTGAACAGCAATCTGACAACCAGAGAAAACATAAACAGCCAGGCATGGGGTGCACGCTTGTCATTCCAGCACTCAGGAGGCTGAGGCAGGAGGATGGCTCTGAGTTCGAGGCCAGCCTGGGCTACAAAATGAGTTCAAAGCCAGCCTGAACTGCATAGGTAAACCCTGACTAAACAAAATAAACAAAAAAAGAAAAACAGAAACACAGTTTCCTGATCATAGAATTTGGGGTGCAAAGCCCCACCGTCCCAAGTGGAGTTTTGGGCCTCCAGCTGGGCAGCCGCCGTCCAGTGGGCAGGAGGACTCCGGTCTGACTGAGGTGAGTGCTTCTTCCTGCTGGACCCATGAAGATGAGCCAGGGTCTGTCCTCCAAGGAGGGGAGAGGAAGCTCCTGGACTGCGCATGGGGAACTCAGCGGAGGGGAAGCTTTCTCTCATTACTTTCAAACCGGGCCAGAAATGAGCGGCACTGAATTGCTTCTCTTCCATTTCACACACGTGCCCATCCCATGCCGCACACGGCGCACACAGCTCTGGACTCAGCGCGGAATCCAGTCACCGCCTGCTCCCCGGAGAGCTACATTCTTGGGGCTGAGGGGTGGGGAGCAGCTCAGTGATCGAGGGCATCATCAGCCTTGAGGCGCTGGGCTCAACCCCAGCCCAGCGAGGGGGACAGAACCCCAGGTGTTCGCACACCAGACAAACCTCGGCCCAGACCGAGATGAGCACTTTTATTTTTGGTTCCAGGAATCGAACTCAGAACCCTGCCAGGCAGGCGCTTGTGCCACTCAGCTATATTCCCGGCCCAAAAGGTCCTCTGGCCTGTACAGGGATCGAACCTGTGACCTTGGCATTATTAGCACCACACTCTAACCGAGCTAACCAGCCACCTACATTGAGATGCGCAGTCTTGAAAGGCTGAACATAGGGCAAAATTTGGAGGCACCATTCTAAATGTTTTGGGAAAAACTTAAGTACTTACTAAGTCTCTGTTTTCTTTTTGGGTGTCGGGATGGGAGGCTGAGCCTCGAACGTGCTGCACAAACGCTGTCCCACTGAGCGCTCAGGCACCTTCCCGGCCCTAATTCCTAGATAAGCAGTCAGTGCTCAAGAAGCGGGGAGCGAGCCTGACCCGCTCCCTGCTCTGCACGTGGGCGCCCGGTGGGGCAGCTCCAACCTCCTGGAAAATGCCCACTCCCACGCTGCCCGGCCTCTATTAGGGTGCTGCGGGGGCAACTGCAGGGCCTGGCTGTGCCGAACCTAGGACAGGCCAGTGTCCTGCCCTCGCCTGTTCCCTGTGACCTGCAAGGGACCCCAGCTAGGGGCTCAGCCCATCCCCACCGCCCCCTGCACAGCAATGCCACGTGGGTTCTCGGAGCTGGGGAAGCACGCCCCGGGCTCGTTTCTCCTCTGCACCTCTCCCAGGGCAAAGGCTGCACATGCAGGAGGAAGGCACAGAAGAGGAGCAGGCAGAACTGAACTCCCCAAGGACCCCAGAAGAGGAAGCCCAGGAAGCCGCCCTTCCTTCCGTCCTGCTGGGAGGGGCCTCCTGGAGGACTGAGTCATTTTCTGCCACTAGGGAAATAACGTGAGGTATCTGAAGCTTTCTGAACTTCGCTGTGTACTTCCTTCCACCTTTCCTCCCCCAGGGCCTCTTCGTCATTCTCCCCACTAGAAGCAAAATCACCCCTCCTGAACTTCAGGTTCCACATTTGCGGACAGCTGTTTACAGGGCCAGTCTGCGCCGGCACGTGGAGGAGCCTGTGGGCCAGCTCATCCCCGGCTCTGACAGCAGAAGGGAGCTGCTCATCTCCCCTCCCCAAGCACCAGCCTGCAGTGCTCCCGCCAGGTGCTGGGGATAGGAAGCCAGCAGGAAGGGCGGGTCCCCGCCTTCCCAGCAGGAGCTGAGCAGGAGCCCAGGAGGAGCTGAGTGGGCAGCATCACCGGGCCGGCCCCACACCCTCCAGGCCGCAGGGAGCTTAAAAGTGGGCAGGAGGGGGCTGAGGGGAGCGCGTGGGGTGCCAGGTGTGGAGACCAAGAGGAGGTCCCGACAAAGAGGAAACTCAAGCACAGCAAAGGGTGTGCCCATGAAGTGGGGCGTGGCTTCTCATATAGGTTATGGCCGCTAGAGCTCTGTATTTTTCAGTTCTATTTCTTAGGGTGATGTGTGCAGTGTGATAAAAAGACATATAGTGAGTGAATGTTTAATTTTCTAAAAAACTGCATTACAGTAAAAGACACAGTGCCACCATCCCCCTGAGAATCTCCCCCGTGTCTCACTGATCCCCTCACACTCGCCACTTTCTGAAGCAGTTCTGGAAGTCCTCTTTCCTGTCTTGTTTGTTGCTGCCTGGAGTGATTCAAACATTTACTCTTCACAGTCACTGACTCTGGGGTAGAGCCGGAAGCCACACCCCACAGCTGGTGCCAGATCTGGGGACAGGGTGCACGGAGACAGGCTCTCACGTCCTTTGACAGAAACTGATGTAAACATCTGAATCAGTTCAGGACGCTGAAGCAGCCACAACAGCACCAAAGACACTCATGAAAGAGGACTTCCAGAACTGCTGCAGACAGTGGCAAGAACAGTGGGATGTGTGTTCAAGTGAGAGGGAGGGTTTCAAGGGGGATTCCAGGCAATGCATCTTGTACTGCAAGAAATTTTTCCATTTAAACACAAAGTATACATTTTGATCATACTGTGTCTACACTGGCTTCAGGATTCCACAGTGATGCAAGCCTGGTCCACACGAAGTGTTGAATTCTAACTTGGGACCCACAAAGCCACAAGGACAACCCATAGAGGCCCCCTGAGGTGGGGTGGGGACCCTCCTTCCAGGCAGGGAGCAGGGGGCAGACACAGGTCTGGCTCAGAAAGGCAGGACACGTGCCCCTGGCAGCCTGGCTCCTGCCCTCAGGGCTCCCTGCACACACTGGACAAAGGGCAGCCCGCTGTGTGAAGGCAGCTGGTCCTACGTGTCCAGTGTCGTACGGGACCCTGCTGTCACTGCTCACCATGACTCACAACCCCACACACAGGCAGTGTCACTGCCACTATGTCCACACACACGGCAGCTCGCACTGACAGAGCCAGTATCAGAATCCTCACCTGTTGACCTCTCCAGTGTCACCTGGCTGTGTCCCCTGGCCTGTCACCCAATCTCAGGCCCCAATATCCTCATGCAGGAGGCAGGAAGGTGGCAGGTGGGACACGTTCCTTCTCCCCGCCCAAGTGCTGCTCATCCTGTTCCTCTGACTCTACTCTAAGTTACACTGCAGTAAAGGAGAACTGAGACTGTTCTCAGAACAGGTGGAAAAGCTTGTGAGTGTACATGAGCCAGAGAACACTGTGATTTGTCCGCGGCCACTGCTGAATTTGGGGCAGAATAAGAAGGAAGGCGGCCCGGGCTGGAGGCGGCCGTGGGGACAGTCACCAGCCTGTGTGTGCGCTGCGATGCCGGGGCTTCCTTGGGGGCCGGGGAAGCACACAGCGAAGACCCCCCGCTGCCTCCAAACTCCTCCCCACCCCGCTCACCTCCAGGGGAGAGAACCCGATGGAGGACTCTCTGGGGCTTCCTGCGGCTGACACGGGACACATGAACAACCTTAGCAATGGTGACAAGAGGCAGCCAGTGCCCCCAGATGTAACCCAAGGAGTCTGAGGTGAAGGAGACTACCGGCAACAGGGCTGGGCTGCATGTCGGGACAGCGTGAGGTCTGTGTGCAGGAGACCCCGGGCCCCACCCCCAGGGCCACACAAGAGGAGTCCTGCGCCGTGGCAGTGCCAACGAGCGTAGTGAGGCAACTTCCTATCTGCTCTCTCCAGCTGCGGCTGCCCTGGGGCCCTGTGCGCCCCTCAGCAGGATTCCTGACCTGCAAGTCTGCTACTGATCAAACACGCACTGGGCTCATGCTTCTGCAGGCCGCCCTGCAGCCCCCAAGACCCAAACCACGAGCAACACCCAGCCACAAGCTGAGCTCTGCCGAGGCGACATACTGATGGCGCCCACTCCATTGGCTTTTGGGCCGTGCTTGGCACCCTGGCTCTGCCCTAGCCCAGCTATTTACCATGCAGCCTTTGCCTCTGGAGAACAGGGGGAAGATCAGGCCCAGAGCCACTTTTAAAAGGCAAGGGGCCTCATGACCTGGGGAGGGAAGCCTGAGGACAGTGGGCCCTGCCAGCGGGATCTCAGTGGTCTCCGATGGACAGCAGAAGCAAGGTTCTCCTTTGACACGTCGGGCACAAGGGTGACTTGGAGGTCAGCTACCAAACAGCCTGAGTGGTAACACAGGGTCCCCAGGGGTCCGCAGGGGTCCCAAGGGCCGGGTGCATAGTATGGGATCTGTGAGCACAGGACCAGGGAACGGGACACCAAACCCAGCCAAGAGGCCATCTACAGAGAAAAGAGGGACGAGGACCTCAGAACTGGAGTGTGCGGTGGGCAGCAGGGTTGGGAATAAAAGCGAAACAGAGGGAGAGGGCAGCGAGGCTCCATGAGGCAATGCTCAGGGCCTCTGCACTGCTGTTTGCTTGGCCTCTGCAGGAGAAGGCAGACCCCAGGCTCTGCAGTTGTCCCTGCCCCAGGGACTGTCCTCCCTGAGTTTCTAGGAAGGCACAGAGCCCAAGTGCCCTGGTGCGGTCAGGGCTGCGGGGCCAACCAGGTGGTCACATCCAAGTCCTATCCAGGTGGCCACGATTCCTGCGACGGGGACCTCAAGACTAGGAAGACGGCCCTCCAGCATGCAGGGGTCAGCGTCACCGGGAGGAGGGGACAGAGACCGAAACAGCCCAGCGTGTGCACAGGCTCGCAGGACGGGCCCAGCTTAGAGAAAATGCCACAGGACACGCGGATCCTGATGGGCTCCCGGCCACCTCCGCGCCCACCTCCTCTGAGAACGAGAGCAGCCCTGCTGCCCACAGCAACTCCCATCTCAGGATGAAAACTCCCGCTCGTCCTGGCGCGGGCATCCCCAAGGGACCGCTGATCTCCTCCTGCTGATCCCACCAGGCCCGGCCCCTGCCCCCCAGGCCCTGCTACCCCAGGCCTCGGCCCCTCCGCCTCTCAGCTGTCTCCCTGCCTCTCCTTTCTGCCACTCTGGTCTCTCTCAGCACCACAGAGCCCCCACGCTGACAGCCACTTCTGAGCAGGAGCCCAACACCCCCTGAGGCCAACCTGTCTCTACCTCCCTGGCCCATCCTCTCCACGCCAGCCCCTTGGCCTCCTCATTACTCAACATCATCAGGCACAGACCAGCCCCAGGGCCTTTGCACTGGTCGCCCCTTCCCAGGTATCCAGGGGCTTGCTCAACCTCAAAGGTCACTTGTCCATGAGACAGTCCCTGACCACCCTGTCTAAAAGCCACCCCTCTCCGCCCCACAATCACGGCTCCTTTCTTGGCTCAGCTTTCTTCTGAATGTTTATCACTGTCTACCACACTTATCATTTGCCAATCTTGCTTATAGCTGGATTCTCCCAGTCGGAATATACGAATCGTGAAGGAGCTATTCATGCATTATTTTGTGGTCTGCTAACTTCAGCGTCCCTAACCTTGCACCTGGAGAGGAGCCTACCACAGTGCAGGCTCCCAGCAGATATGTGATCGAATGAAACCAAAATGCTGACTTTGCAGCCCAGGAATCAAAGATCACCTGATGGGTTACAGCATGGAGACCATCACAGGCCTGGAACAGGTGCTATTAAAAAAAAAAGAATGAAAAGAATCCAAAAGCCTCAGGCAGTCATGGGAGAACTCTGCATGCTGATGTTTTAAAGGCCAAACTTTCTGAGACATGAGAGATAGAAATAGGCGGGAGACCTGGGTCACAGTCTGCAGGAAGCCCTGAGTCACGCTGATACCGCTGGTACCGCGGCGAGGGGATTTATATCCAAGACAGGACCCCAGAGGGGCTGGAGCGCAGAATGCCTCAAGGGAACACCTTGGTGACCCAGAGGTGACTTCCCCAGGAAGGAGAGAGCTTCCTCCCCAGGGCTGGGCACAGAAAAGGAAGAGGTGGGTGTGTCCAGGTCCAGGGAGAGACCAAGATTCCAAGAGCAGAAGAGCAGAACAGGCGCGGGACAAGTCCCATGGCAGCCTTGCCCCAAGGCACCAGACAGCAGACAGGGAGGGGCGCTGGGAAGCGCTCACCTCACCCCAGGCAGGGGTTAAACGTCCCTGCAGAGGTGCCACCAGCACTCACGCAAGGCCCACTGAGAGCGGCTAAGGGGACACTGTGTGCCCCGTGTGCGCAGTGCAGAGGCGGCTCACTCCTCTCCAGGCAACTCCCACAGTACACTGCACTTAGGGACCTAGAAAAAGGACTCACACCCCTTTATCTGCACGCAGGGCGGGGCCCCAGGCTTCCTCACCCCAAGTGTGCAGTGGGACCCCAAAGGGAGCTGCCAGCCTGCTGCCCACACACACTCACAGCCCAGACCTCCTCACAAAGTTTTAATTAATTAATTAATTAAGTACCGGGAATCAAACTCGTGACCTCGCGCTTGCCAGACAAGCGCTGTGTCGCTGAGCTATCTCCCTGGCTCTCGCAAAGTTTTTGAGTGAAACCAGAGAGTGAAAATTTAACCTGGCCCAGAAATTTTCATACACATATACATTGGGGGATCCGCTGGGGAATTACACTGAGAAAAGCTGGCATTACCAACACGACACAAAGTCTGGCTGCGTTTGTGTTGTAGTTTGCAAATCCAGACCCTCTTTTTATGCAAATAACTCTGCATGGAAATGAGGTAGAATCTTCTTTCATGTTACTATGGTACACTGTGCTTATCAAATGATTTCCTTGGACTTCAAAGGAGCCGAGGAAGAAGGGTTTCCCTGGCACTGCACAGCAAGACCCAGGTGGTACTGGGCACAGGCCAGCTTTCCTGCAAACAGAGGCCAAGGACAGAATGGAGACAGGGCTTGAGGTCAGCCCGCCCAGGTTCCAGAACCTCCTTTCATCCCGCAGGCCGCAATACCAGCCAAGGCCCCTGCTCCACTGCAGACTGGTCCGATCCTAACGCCCTCCACCCAGCCCGGTCCACGGCTCTGAGCCCCATTTCTGATTTGTGTTTCCCTGGAGATACCTGAAGCAGTTATCATCTTCCTTCCGCCTCTGGCCCAGGGGGAAATCACTACATCCTGAACATTTCTTTCTGTGCTTTTCTGGGACGCTCAGTGTGTCCACACACAGCACAACCCTGGAGATTACGCACCCTATACACCAGTGCAAAGCAGGCTGGGACTCGGCAAGGCGAGGCACATTCCTCCCTCTCCCTCAGTTCGCTCCGGGGAAGGTGATTTCACCTGCGCCTCCAGGCCGGAACCACGCACACCCCGTCCACATCTGGACCAGCTGCAAGGAGAAGCAGCTGATGCTGAGGGTGAAGATAACAACAGGCATTTGAGAGGCCTTCCACTGTCAGACTCTACCGTGCACGTTAACCTCGCAAAGACACAGGCAACAGGCACTGTGCCGCAGGTGGGAAACCGGATTCCCAGCAGCCTGCCTCGGGCCGCGGCAGACTCGGAAAGGTCAGAGGAAGACTCGGAAAGGCCAGTTTGTTTATGGTTTGTCTTATTCCAGAAAAAGCCACTGAATGAACTCCTATTCCTTCACTGTGCTTTCCTGATGTGGGGATTTATTGGTTGAATTAAAAATATACACCCTGGGAGGCTGAGGCAAGAGGATCGCCAGTTTGAACCCAGCCTGGGCAACTTAGCAAGATCCTGTCTCAAAATAAAAAATAAAAATAAGGCGAGGGGAGGAGGGTGTGACTCAGTGCAAAAGCCTTGGTTCACTTCCCATTACTGCACGTAATAATCATACTACTACTACTATTAATAATAATAGTAAGTAGCTTCCGTGCGTGAAATAACACCCAACTACGCCGAGTGTCGCGGGACATGGTTGCCAAGAGAAGCTGGGGCACATGCTGGCTCTGGGAGCCTTTCCAGATGATGCACCTGCGGGGCGATGCCTCCTGAGAGCTGAGCGAATTAGCCACACACGTCACGCATGCGCGGGGCACGTCAGGGAGAGTGGAAGTTCTCCAGACCTCGGCCAGACCGGCGGAGGGGGCGACTGTGCCGGGCAGCCTCCACCCGGGTCAGCCTGCGGAGGGTTACAAGGGGCAAGGCCTGGAGGCCAAGTGTCCTTCACGCGCGGGGGACCCTGCTCGGCTCTACTCTCCCTGTCCCCGTGTCCCACCCTCATTCTTCCAGTCTCAACTTGTGCCCTCCGTCCGGGTCCCGCCCCTCTGCCAGCCCCGACTCCCTGGGTTGGAAGCGAGAAGCCGCCACACTTTCTGAAAACAAGTCTTGGCCAGCCGCGAGCAGTCACAAGGTCAGGGAGAGGCAGCCACAGCTAATCAAACCAGACTGCGGCCCGTCCCGGGGTGGGGACGCTGGGCCGTTCCGCGAGGGCACGAGGTCTGCTGCGTGGCACCTCGCGTCCTAGCTCAGCTGTCGCCAGCGGGGACAAGGTGGGCGCGCCCCTCCCGGGAAAGGGGGCGGAGAGTGCGGCCGGACCCAGCTCCGAAGCCGCGCAACTGCCCCCCAACGCGTCCGCACGCTCCCTCCCGCGGCCGCCGGCCTCCCGACGTCGGGAATGGGGTTGCCACTCCGGGTAGGGCCGGGGCCCAGTGCCCGTCAGACCTGGGTTTCCCCTCGCGAACGTGCGCCTTCCTCGGAAGTGGTCTGTCCTTGGGGACACCCACGACGGGTCCTTCCCACCGCCCGCCTTTCTGCACCAGGAGTGCGTCCTTGAGGGCTTCGAGCCCGGCTCCGGGTCCTCCTAGCACTGCCACCACGGAGCCCTTTTTTCTGGGGACGCGTGGTCTGAGTGTCCCCGACCCCCGACGAGCCAGAGAGGAAACACGCACCCGCAGTTTAAGGCGCGCTTCCCCGTCCACTTCAGGGCACTTGGAAGCTGTGTCATCCCGCCCGCTCCCAACCCCGCGCCGTGCGCCCCCGGCGGTTCCCGCCCCGGGGCCCCGGCCCGCACCTTGCCGCAGGGGCCCGCGCGCCAGCTCCGGCCGGTCCTCGGGGAAGGCGTCGCGCAGCCGCTGCCACAGGCGGCCCAGGTCGGCGAGGCTGCGGTGCAGGTAGAGCACGCTGCGGTCCGACCACTCGGTGCGGATCTCGAAGAACTCCTCCTCGTCGCCGCGCCGGCTGACGATGAGCCTGCGGATGCCGTTCACCCAGCAGCCGCGCACGAACATGTTCACCAGCGACGTGCCCTCAAACACCGCCGAGGCCATGCCGCGGGCCACGCATGCCCCCGCCGCCGGGGGGCGCCCTCGCCCCGCCG
>NW_004955465.1:9392472-9588250 GCF_000276665.1 Chinchilla lanigera | reverse complement strand
GCTGCCCCGCCCCGTGCCCCCCGAGCCCGGCGTCCCCGCCCCGCGTCCTCCCGCGCGTTCCGGTTGTCCCTGGGCCGAGCCAAGGCCCCGGACGCGGCGGCACAGAGACCGAGGGACAGGAAGGGCTCTGCAGTGGGGGCTGGAGGTCCCCCAGCCGGCCGAGGGTCGCCCTCCCAAAACGGGGTTGGGACAAAATGGTCTCCGGAAAGGGGTCTCCGGAGAAAGCGTCCTGGCGAGGCTGGCGCCTCTGGACAGCCTGCGGATTTCGGAAGTGGAGCCGGAAAGCTGGCCACGCGCCACTGGGGCAGTTCCTGAGCGCGCGACACCATCCAGCGAAACTTGGAGAGTCAGAAGGGGTTTCGGGAGGGAGTTGAGCGAGATGGGACCGCAGGGGAGCCCTCAGCCTTTGCGGAGCTCTGCATCTCCGAAGCCCGCACCCATGCAGAAAGGGCAGGGGCGGCAGGGGGCCGGGGCTCCGGACCCATCTGGACCCACGCGTGCCACCCCCGTGCCCGCACCCCGCCGCCCAGGTTTTAGTCGGCTGCTCCAGTGACTTGAAAAGACGGTATCCTCCAAGTTCATCACATGGATCTACCCTGTGGCTGGCCCTCCCGCTTTACCGTGTGAGAGGGGAGGAAAGAGTGTTTTCCTCAATCTGATACTGCTCCCCCCCCCACACACACACACAAACGCACACACCGTGGTGAAGATCCGTGTCTGGTGACCAGAGGGATCTGCCCTGTCTAGGCCCCCGGCCTGGGGACCTGGGCAGGGCCAGCTCTTTCTGTCACCCCTCCCCCGACACACACCTGCAGGACCTCCGGAATTGCCTGCTTTTGTAAATCCGGTCTCCGAGGCGCCCATCGTGGAGCACAGCTGTCCAGCAGCAGGTCTTCATTCGGGTTGCCGGGAGGCTGATTTCGCAGGCGGCCCCTCTGTGTGCCACGCATTCTTGGTCACTGAAGAAAGCATTTTCCTACCAGTAATACTTGTGTGCTCAAAGTGACCCAGAGCTAGTGAAAACTAGACGGCCCAGGAAAAAGCAATAAATACATTACTGACATGTAAGCCCGATGGACTAGCTTGTACACAGGTGTGGAAAATGAATCAGTTATAGGAATACAGGCAGATCTCAGTGAAAATGACCGAATATATGTATATATACTTACCAAAGCTATATAGAAGTATATAGATGGCAAAGCAATAGTAAATTTGGAAAGAGACCTACCAAATTCATACCTTTTGGTCCTTTTGGGAGGAGTTGAATAAGTCAAGATGGGACAGTGTCAGGAGGGATTTTTGCTTTAGTGTTTTTTTAATTAAACAAATACACTTATTTCTGTATAATTTTATAGGGTTCTGGGGGATGTAAGTGACTGGAAATAGCTAGAATACTAACAGTGCTTGACTCTGACTCAGGAGAACATTTTCTTCTTAGTATCTTTGTGTTACTTGGATATTCTCTGATGAAGACCGTGGTGCTGCTGCTGGTGATGATGAGGGTGGTGGTGATGACTCTCTGAAATAAGGACAAGTTGAATATCCTTTATCCAAAATGCCTGGATCCAGAGGTATTTCAGACTTTAGAGTTTTTTTGGATTTTGGAAAATTTGCATAGACTTTACCAGACTGAGCAGCCCTATTCTAAAAAATCTGAAATCCAAATTGCCCCCACTTCTGGAACTTTTTGAGCATCATCTCAATTTAAATTGGGAATTTAAAACTACAATAAAACAGCCTCTATTTGGGTTAGAGATAATAAAAACTGTATAGCAGAAAGTGTGCTGTGGTGCCTCTGAGGACCTGAGTTATATAAACATCGGTAACGGATACGGGTGAGGTGAAGCGGTTTCGGGTTATAAATCAAGCTGATTAGCTAGTTCAGTGCCTAGGCCTACATAATAGAATGTGAAAATGGAGAACAAACAGGAGCTCTCAGGTCACCTGTCCCACATGCAGCCCGGTTTAGGATGACAAAGGTGTATCTGGGGAGGAGCCCTGGTTGTAGGTAAGAGCTTTGGAAACCAGATACTTCAACCTGATTAATAAGAGTAAATAATGGGAATAAAAGACTTCATGAAATTTAAGGCCGCTGCTTTGGAGAAGATGCTTGGATGTTCTGTGTATCCTCTGCTGTAGTTATTTTCTTTTTGTTTAGCATTTTTTGGCTTTGTTTTAAGCTCTCTCCTCTCTCCCTAGCTTTTCAAGTTAGGAGAGAGACAGAGCAGAGGTTGGGGGTGGTTCCCCCAGGACATCCTCTGTGACCCACGCCTTTGACATCTGACAGTACAATAGCAGTTTGGTGCTGGTGGAGTCTTCAGAGGAAGATCGAGTCCTCTGCCCACACATCATACTCCACAGCTGAGGGTGGGAGTCGGGTGGGAGCTGAGCTGCTAACCTCACTCCCCAGGCTCCACCACCTGTAACCATCCCACCCCTTTGCACCCCACTCTGCAGAGCTGGAGCCAAGGACAGCCTTTGTTCATCTCTGCCTGTGCTCGGGGTGAGTTCAGCGGCAAGTTCAGAGGCTCTTGGGATCAAGCAGCTCCTCAGAGGAGCACGGAGATACACCCTGACTTTCGTCTCACTGCCTGCAAAGCATAGATTTCTGTCTCACTCCAAAACAACAGCAGTGGGCCCTCCCCGTTATGAACAGTTCTGCAGGCACATTGGCTGATTGGATCCGTACAACCACCCAAGAGGACAGGGAGGAAAAAAACTGCTGCTGCGTGGCAGCTGAGGAACTGGAAGGCTGCAAGGAGGGTCTGGAGTGGTCCTGAGTGGAGCGCTGGCCCCCAACCACAGCCTCCAAGGCCCTGCTTGATACTGACCCTACAGCCCCACCACTCTGTCCTGCGTCTTGGTCCCAGCATACTGCCCTCCCCCACTGCCCCAAGCACCAAGCACCTTGCCACCCAGAGCCACACACAGGCCTGGCAGGGCCTCAGCATGGAATGGCTTTTCTGGACCTCTGATTTCTGCTCTTCCTCTGACCAGTGCTTCTCAGACCCTAACATGCCTGTCAGTCCCCTGGGACTGCCTTAAAAAGCAGATTGTGATGACATAGGTGTTGGGGTGTCAGGCTTCCACATTTCTAACGTGCTCTCAGAGCGAGTATGTCACCACCTTTAGGCCATTTCCAGTCTCAAAGCTGATCCTAGCATTAAGCTCACTTGGTCTGCAGCATGTCTGGAGGCACTGGAGTCTCTGAGCTTCCCCGTACTTATTTCTCTGAGCTTCTTCATACTGATCATGCAGTGTCCCCAGCGTTTTCCTGGCTAGAAGGTAATCTTCAGGAGAAGAGGACTTTCGCTGTCTCATTCATGTTCGCGTTTGCAGTGCGCGGGGCTGGGCCCCTGGTGAGCACATTGATGTAAGTCAGTGACATGCCTCACGTGACCTGGAGAGTCCCAGGATTGACAGCCAGGAGGCAACGCTGGTCTTCCTATAGGAGCAATGGCACCCCTTTATTTCCTATAATGTGACAGTTGGGAAAATTTCACAGTCCACCATCAACTCCAGACCCAAACTCCAGGCAGGAGACCATCTTTCAAGGGATAGACCTGGATGTTCACAGTGATTCTCTCTCAAGAGTGGGATTACAGCTTTCTCCTTTCCTTTGGGCACCTTTTGTGTCTTCCAAACGGAATGCAATGAGCCCGCACTACTGCGGTGACTGCAAAGTAATTTGAAAGCTGAACAAAGGAAAGTTGTGTGATCCACACAACTGCATCTCTTCTGTCCCTGCAGATGGTCAGCTCACTATGCAGCTGTGCTTCATCACTGGTGCTCACTCTGTCCCAGTGTCCTCAACTACTGTGTTAGCTACTTCCTATCACTGGGACAAAACCCTTGAGATAAATCACCTGAAAGGAAGAAGGGTTCTCTTGGCTCATGGGTTCAGTGCCTGGTTACTTAGTCCCATTGCCTTGGGCCTGTGGTGAGGCAGGACAAGATAGTGATGCATGTGGTAGAGAAAGCCTCTGCCTCGCAGAGCTCTGGAAGCAAAGAGGGAGAAGAAAAAGCTGAGTCCCAATACCACCTCCCCCGCAAGGGCACACCCTCAAGGACCTAACTTCCTCCCACCAGGCAGCATCTCTTAAAGATTCAACCCCCTCCCAGGAGTACCACAGGTCAGTGACCAAGCCTTTAGCATATGAGTCGTTAGCAGACAATTGAGATCCAAACCATACCAACTATAGAGTGAGCTGGGCTAGAGGACCACCAGATCTGCTCCAGGTGAATTCCCCGTGAGTCTGTCTTTTCATCTATGCGTTCTATTCCATCTCAGTCTAGCTAGTGTCGAGGCCAAGCAACCCCAACCCTGCTGTCAGCTTAGCTCATTTCTGCACCCTCTGCCATCCTGCCTGTTGGTTTGTAATGTCACTTTCCTGAGGACAGAACTTTTGACTTCAGGCGTAGTTTTGTTCACTACAGTGGCCTTGGTACAATGTAAGTCATCGTTCTTGAACATGGAAACTCAGTGAAAGCCTAAGACTGTTCTTTGACCATCAGAACTAGTCACAGCACCACATAATCACTCTGGGAAGAGACACTGGAATTTGACACTCTTTCTATATTGACCCTCCAGTAAACATTCTTTGTTTGTTTGTTTTTCTTCCGGTACCAGGAATTGAACTCAGGACCTTGCGCTTGCCAGGCAGGTGCTTTGCCGCTGAGCTAAATCCCCAGCCCCCCCAGTAAACATTCTTAAAGTAAATATATAACCCACTCTTCGACAAATGGCCCATGGACGGAAACCATTTGTGTCTCCTTCCACATGCCCTATAGATCCTGATGGCAGAGATGCACGAGTACAGTAAGTGATTGAATGGTATTTTTTGGACTGAAGCAAAACTTTCTTGTCACATTTATTAGCTCACTGAAACATCTGCGTAACCTACTTTCCATGCGCTGCCAGCAGCAAAGTTCCTGAACTTGTTTGTGGAAACTCCATAGGAAGACTAAGGAACATCTAGAGTTAAAATGTGAAATATTTATCCATCAGCATTGTGACCTGAGACATGGTGACACAATGCTTACCCATAACATTTATACTAGGACTGTCTGTTATACTAGGGCTAACATTGTGTCTCTTTGCATTGTGAGATTAAATAAGAGATCATTGTTACTGCTAGGATTTTGTATTTCCTTATATTCTTAATGGACATAAAAATTTCCATTCATGAATTTCCTTCTTACACATTTTGAGCATCATGTTAAACAGCAGTGCTGATTCAGAACAAGTCATAAAACATTTTTTGCCCTATAGATTGCTGGAGACTTAGACCAGACACAAATATAAACATATAGCTATGTCTTGTGGGATTTAAGCTAAATTACCAAAATACATGTACAATAAAAATGCATAGCTGTAATTTAAGACCTAAGAAAATGTAGGAAAATAAGGAGGTGAGGAAAATTAATACAGAGATAAACAGGCCACAGAAGCTTATTCAGTTACCAGGTGTGGGTTTCAAATGGCTTTGCTCCAGTGACTTCCTGTGTCACAGCTACACTCCGAAATGTTAGCCTTGCCTACAAGACACTTTCATGGCTCACCCACCCTGCCATCTCTTGTCTTCCCTCTTGTCTCCTGAAACTCTCACACCCTGAGTCTGCTTCTTAGATACAGACAAGCTCACCTTGAGGTTCTGTGGCTGGGCTGGCCAAATGCTCTGGCCTGTGTCCTTTGACTGGCTCCCTGTCTGATCTCTGCTTGAATCCATCACCTTAACCCTTGCCTGAAAGAACATTCCTGCCCACCACTCTTCTTGTTTTGTGTCTTTGTATGTTTTCTGCTACTGTAACAAAATACCCGAGACTAGATACTTTACAAAGAATTTTATTAGAGTTTGTAGGTTAGGAGGTCCTGGAGTATAGTATGGCATCTGTTGAGACCTTCTTTTCTACCATAACAAGGTGGGCAAGTTAGCATCATGTGGCAAAGAAGCAAGATCATACAAGCTCAGGCCTCTCTTCTTCTTATGAAACCACTAATCCTGCCATGGGGGCCCCATCCACATGACCTCACACAGTCCTAATTACCTTCTCAGGCCTCACCACCAAATTCCATCAACATGTGAATTTGGAGATTAAGTTTCCCACATGTGAACCTTGGAGGGACACATCCAAACAGTGGTTTATGTCTCTTCAGAGTGCACAACATTACCCATCTGTCTGTGGTCCCCTAATTAGTGTGTAAGCCCTTGAGAGGAGGGCTTTTCTGGTTTGTAAATTGCTATAGCCTGGGAGCAGCAAATAGGTAATGTTCTCTGGGCAGAAGCAGAGTGCAGGGATTCTCTTTGGTGGAGTGAGGGCATCTGCATGGGCTTTTACCAACTGAACACACTGACTGAAGGGTAGACATCTTTTCAGTAAAAGTTCTTGCTTGAATCTGATGAATCTTCACAACGAAAAGTAAGAAGAATCAGCCACTGAAAGTTCCCATGGCCTGGGAGCTGCTGTAGTACATGAACAATGGGCCCATTAGGATCCCAGTGTTGTTGGCCCATGGTGATTTGAGTCCGGGGATGTCTCAAAGTAACATTTACTTTCCACCACATGTCTACACATATAAACAGATAATCAGTGTAGATCTCCTGTGGTTCCACCAGCTTGACTTTGTTATCAAATAAAATCTGCCTCCAGGTAACTATGCTTAGTGCTGAAATGATAATTCTGGCATCAGGAGAGTCCCCTGAGCTTTCTGATAACAGAATGACCCTGACTGTTGATAAGTCATTCCTACCACATAAAAATAAAACCATGTAATAAGCATAAAGAATAATTCTTAGATCAATGGGGAAATTTAAATATAAATGGAAAAGTAGATAAGATTTCAGTTGTATTTATTTTCCTAAGCATATTAATAGCACCTTGTAGTAGGAATGTCCTTTTATTAGGCTTTATATGCTGAAGTATTTATACTGTGATCTTAAAAACCTCCTTTAATGTGCTACAACAAATAAGCAAATAAATACCTGCAGATCAATAGATCGACATATGAAATATATATAGCAAACATGATAATAATTATATCTGAGAGGAAGGGATTCAGATCTTTTATTATACTATTCTAGTCTCTCAACTTTTCTGAATACAGGAAAATTTTCACAAAAAGTCAGAGAAGGAGGACAATGTGTTTCACCCCCTTATATTACCCATAAACACGACTTCAAATCAAGAAGCTATAAACTAAAAGGGATAGAAAAATGCTTTCCGCTTTGAGAAATAATTTATTCCTGCTGGTATTCTCACAGTGATATTAAGGCTCAGATTCTGCATAAACATGTGTGGTCACAGGATTTTAACAAATGCATTAGAATTAGTCTCAAACTGACGACTATTCACTGAGCTGAAAGTCATGGAAAAACACAAAATCAACACCGTGTCTTGTACATAATGCAAGTTCATAGTGTACTCATAGACCTTGGAAGATAACTTCATATTCACAGAGCATGTAAAACAGCTTCACGGAGTGTTCATAGAACACGCAAAATAAATTCACAGAGTTCTTGCAGAGCATGCAACACAATTTCGTGCAGTTTTAATTGGGTACAGAAGATGATCTCCTAGAGTAATCACAGGTGATGTGGAACAGCTCCATTGAGCTACCCACAGGTATAGAAGATGGACAGCGGTCATATTTAATACCTCCTTATCTTGAGAAGCCCAGGCTTGTCTCCCACCTTCCTCAACAAAGGAAACAAGAGCTCCCAGTAAATTAAATCCAGAATATTGTCTTTTATACTCAAATCCCCAAGTTAGATATTCAACTAAACCTTAGCAGAATCATTTACTCTACTAGTTTAGCTGTGGTCCACGTTAGTTGTAATATTATTCACGCTCTGCAGAGCAGACATAATGCTACAAAAGCATCTGTTATCTCATGTAACACAGAGATTTCTCAGACTAGTACCCAGTGAACATTGTAGTCTATGAATGAATGAAGGGGGTGGAGTTCCTCCAGACTTATTCAAAGCTTTGTGGCAGGAGATTTGGGGTGACACTCATGACACGTGATGCCTGCTCACCTCTGTGTGCCCAGTACCTTGTCACTGTGTGCAACCTCAAACTAATCACATGCTCAGCCACTTAGAACTAGGTGGGCAAGAGCTCTCAGTGCAGAAGACAAAGGTTGAATTCCAGTGGCCTCACCTTACGGAGTAGATAAGTTGCTGGAAAGATGTGAACAGAGTAAGTTTCCAAACATTTACTGGAATGGACATGAATTTGTATTGAGTGGTGTATTTTACCACTGAAACTCACCCACCTGAATAAAGTGGCTTGGGTGGAATTCATCCAGGTGTCTGCATAGTATGGTGCTGTGAAGTGAGTGGACAGGTGTTCAGAGAGTTCTGCCTCAAAGAGGACACAAAGAGTGGGTCCTCGTCACCTCATCTTCAGTGCATGAGAATAGCTTGGCTTCCGTGTAACAGCACACACTCTCTGCCAGTCAGTCCTCTTCCTGCTAGTTCCCTTCCCACCTACCACCAAGGGACACCTGTCCCAGTTCCCTGCCACACACCTCAGATGACCAGGTGACTTCAGGCTCTTCCTTCCCTCCACCTAAGGCACAGCTCTTGCTTCCTGACCTTCTGTTGCCTTTCTTCTGGAATCTCAAAAGCATCATACTGCAGAGGGAAAATCCGGTTTATTTCTCTTTGTATTCCTATCACAATAATTCCAATTCCTTTTGAAGCTTGGTGTAAGGAAATGGGGGAGGGATTTACACCAAGATACTGTTTGGAGCTATCTTACTACAATTTAAGAGAATTCTGTAGTGTTCCCAATGACCTTTCTCTCTAGAGTGAACAATCATATCCTAATTTCCCTTTTAGCTTTCATGTAGCCAGTAGTGTTCCTTTGTCTGTAGGGGAAATATTCCAAGACCAACAGTGGCCAGTAGTGGTGCCAAGCCCTCTATATGCTGTGTTTTTTCCTATTTATACTTTAATTTATAAATTAGGCACTGTAAGAGTAACAACAGTAACTAAGAATAAATAGAATAGCTATAGCAATAAACTGTAATCAACTTGCTAGCATCACTACTCTTGTGCCTTGGGACCATTATTAAGTAAACTAAGGGACACTTGAACAAAATCACTGTGACACCTCCTCAGGGAATCTGGGGACGCAGATGGCTAGAACATGACTAATGGGTGGACAGTGTATACAGAGCAAATACGCTGAATAAAGAGACAGGTGAGATGGTATGAGAGTTCATCATACTACTCAGAATGGTGCTTGATTTAAAACTTTAGAATAATTTTGCTCTTGGCGTTTTTCATTTAATCCAGACCCATGATTAGCTCTGAGGAAGTGAAAGTGCAGAATGCAGAACTATAGATCGGGCAGGGCGGTGGGCATTCTGCTCATGTTCATACACCTAGGGTGGCACAGTGTAGGCCACACAGTGAAAGTCCCTAATTATACCCTGCTCTCCTGATGTCTAGCTGACCTGAATACTTATTTCCAAGTACGGGCCCAAATTATCTGCCTTCGTTGTCTGCGCAGCCCAAGTATTTTGGCTAATTGTCAAATGTCTGCTATCCGCTGTCCTGTGGCTTTGTAAACTTTCCCAAATGGGTTTAACTTCTGCCTAGGCCAAAAGCACTTGGTGAAGTGAAACCAGAAAAAAGCTCAAGGTGACAGAACAAATGCCAGTGCTTGGTTTGAGAAGCAACTGTTATAGTATTGGGTCCGTTTATTCCGGTTGTTATGATGAATTGTCCCGATACTTATCCAGACAGAAAAATAATTGAAGTTTCTTTTCCCACGAGCTCTGTAATTCAAACATTCAAAACAACCTGGCCTCAGTTACCTCAGAACAGAAGTCAGAGGCCAAGATCGGAGAAACAAGTAACCAGTGCATAAAGAGACAGAGAAAGCACTGTCTTCCAAAACCAGTTCAAGCCAAGGATGAAGAGCAGCTAAGAATAACTGGGGCATTTGCTTACCCTTATTTAATTTTTAAAATTGTTTAGAATGTTATATTGGACCTCTGAGTGAGGAATATGCATGTGTGTGTGTGCATGTATGTGTGTGTGTGTGTGTGTGTGTGTGTGTGTAAACTTCATGCTTCTGGGTCCTTATTGATAACCCTTTCTTGCCACTGTCCCCCACAAACGTATATTATGGAAGACAAATGCTAGTTCTAATGACCAATCTTAAGCTAAACTACAGCTATAGTTGAGAAGCTAAGCAATTGCAGGCAGCTCCACGGGTTTTACTTTTTGTTAATAACCTATTTTAAAGTTCAGCAGACTGGTATCTCTTTTGATTCTGATTATACTCCTTCCCAAACTCCACTCCCACTTCAGCATCAGCAAATCCCTGTCTGACAGTAAGTTAGATTGGTTTTTTTGGTTTGTCAGTGCACTGAATTGGAAAGGCAGACATCACAAAAGTAGCTGTCTTGACAGAGCCCATCCCATCTTCCAGTCACATTGAAAGCTGGTTTTGCTTCGAGGCAAGCCCTCTGGGCAGCAGGTCTACCCAGGGCTGCTGTGTGGACATGCACTGGCAAATAGCCAAGGCCCACATGTTCTCCACATATCTCGCTCCTATAACTACACCCATGTGTAGTTTAAGTCCTGTCTTGTCTTCAGAAGCCTTTATGTAATTTTATACCCAATGATAATAACTCCTGCTGATGAATTTTGCTGCTTTGGGCTCCTTTTGGAGAAACCAGTTTTGATACCTAGACAGTATTTTTCAAATGAGAGAAAATGGGATTTAAAAAGGTGTGTTCAACTGAATTAATGCTGATGATTTTGAGTCTCATGTTAGAAGAAATGTAATTCTTCCTAGAATGCAGCTACACACAGACTGTCTAATTACAGGTGCTTCTTGGTATCCACAGAGGATTGGTTCCAGGATAACACCAGGAGACCAAAATCTGCAAATGCTCAAGTCGCTTCTATAAAATAGCATAGTATTTGTGTAGACCCCATGTACACTTTACTTTCAGCCATCTCTAGATGATTTCTAATAGTTTGTAAATCATACTTATATCCTATTGTTTAGGTTATACTGACAAGAAAAAAGTCTCAATACAGATGCAATTTTTAAAACATAATTTTGATCCTTATTTGATGGAACCCTTAGAAACAGAACTTGGGAATCCATGGATGTGAAAAATTGACCATATTTATAATTATTTCATTCTGAAAATGTCTTAAAGTAACTTCCAAAAATGAATAAGATTAATAGGCAGAAATATTGGGCAGAAACTAGGCATTTCTGGTTGATTTCATTTCCCTATTTCTAGGGTTGTTGGTGTCACTTTGTGAGGTATAAGAAATGAGGAAGGGTGACTGACCAAGGGAGAATGACACAGAATCTGGGAATATCCTCATTCAAGTCAGAGATTCATAAGAAAATAGATGTGCCTAAGGCTATTCTTCAAGCTGCTTTTTATACCATTTGGCTATCTCATATATACAGAATTTAAAGCACTTTTGTAACGTGGATAGAACTATTTCCACATATCCCAAAGTGGATACTCCGCTGCACACAAAGCTTGCACTGTCTTTTTGAAATCATGTCTTCCTCTACCTTGAAAAGTTTACTCCTAAACAGCTAGATTTTTCCTCTACAATTTATTGGTTCTGAGCTATAAGGTGCAGTGAGTGTTTTCAAACAAAATGAATTTTCTGTAAGTCTTTTTTTTTAAGGGCTGGGAATGGAAGCCATTTTCTTGAGCATGAGAGCCTTTCTGAGACTCTTACGTCAAAGGGAGGATGCAGTTCTCTTGGTTGGGTGAAGTGGTAAGGAGAGAGGAGCGGGTACGGTGGGGAGTGTTTCATTTCTCTCTTCTTGATCCAGTTCTTGGGGATCTCCCAGGTTCCTCAGTGGAACAACAAAGTGACTGGAAACCAACACTTGCAAAAAAGCGTCTCTGACAAAGTGATGTGACAGCACGTTTCCTAAGGAAATGAAACTCCTAAATGCCATTGCAGCTTTATTGGTGATTTTGAGAGAAGTTACCTTCCCCCAATCCCAGTTTGTTGGTTATAAATCCAGATGCAAAATCTTTGTCTATTTTCCCAATTAGTGTTTTCTATGTATACATTTTCATTTTTCCATTAATCTGTCTTAGAAATATATTCACCTAGCACTCCCTTTCTCTCTGTATAAGTCCCTCTTTGTCTACTTTTTTCAACCCTTCACCGTTCATTCACTCATTTAACAGATTTTTATTACTAGGTGGCAAACTAAGTGAGAGCAGCATCCATATACAAGTGGAGAAGTCATCTATTGTTGGCTAATACTTAATAAAAAATGAACAATCACTGTGCCTTGAGAAGAAGCTAAGTATTCAGGGTGATTATTCAGGGTTATTATTTACTGTTTTAAGATTTAGATGTCTGAGCTGCTGTAGTCTTGAATGCTCCCTCCCCAAAAGCTCCAAAGCTTGGTTCACACTTTGCACTATTTGGAGATAGTGGGCCTTTAAGAGGTGGAGCTTCATTGAGTGATCTTCAGGTCCCTGGGAGCATGACCCAGAAGGGGACTGTGGGATGCTGGTCTCCTCCTCTCTCTCTCTTTGGTACCTCCTGGCCACAAGGTGAGCAGCTTTGATCTGCCGTGTACTTCCACCACATTGTGCTGCCTTACCAAGGGCCCAAAGCAAGGGGACCACACAGTCATGGACTCAACTGCCTAAAACTGTGAGCCAAAAATAAGCCTTTGCTCTCTATAAGTTGATTATCGTACATGTTTGTTATAGTGAAGGAACACTCACTAACACAATACCCTAAAAAGCAAGAACTACTCAGCTCACCAAAGGAAAGGTGATATTCTAGAAACTCATCCTTTGGTGTCTCTGCTAGGTTCATATATCAATTTTTAATTCCACTGTGGTTTTGTTTTCGTTGTTAAAGTAACTTGTAGAATAATGTAAGCAATAGTCACTGTATTCCTGACTGTAATCACTGTGAACTCTTTGAGTATTGCTGAACACTTTGTCAGTGGCTGAGCTATCTATACTTTCTGTAGAAAGCTAACTGGCAAATAAAGTTTGGAGCTTTTTCTTCCCACCTAAACATCAGATCCTTTCTTTCTAGTTGGTTTGTGTTTAACTGTTTGTTTTTGGTGCTGAGGATAGGACCTGGGGTTCGACACATGCTAAGCACTTGTTCTGTTACTGAGCTACCTCCAGCCAGTTCCTACCCCCATTTTAAGGTATGCTGTCCCCACAATAAGAAGCTCACTTATGGATCAAGTTCACACTCTGAGAGGCTCTCATTTTAGGTCATTCTGGTAAATTTAGACTTGCCTGTCTGATTTATCATACTGGATCTCTCACATTTCCTTATAAAATTCACTTACATAGTCCTTCCCTGGATTTTAATCTATACACTAGTGGGCAAAAGACAAAGTCAGCGCAGAGAGGACCTTTGGATATATAACTCCATGTATAGGAACATCCCAAACTTCCAATTTTATTTCTGTGAGAAAAAGCATACATGGTACACTTCTGCTGCCAAAATTTTTGCTGAAATATGCTAATAATCGTAAGCAGTTAAGAGCATTGTGTCTGGGAGGAAGGTGGAGATATGAAAACACAGTCTGTTCTAACAATAGAATGAGAGTATCTGTGCTTAACCACAAAGGGTAAGAGGACAATAATCATTTCATTCTTTCCCCTCTTTTTCACTTGATTGCTTCAGCTCTGTTTGCATCTTTAGCACTGGGCAGGGGTTCATTTGCATGCACCTTCCGGAGCTGCACATGCATCTTTCTGCACCCTACAGGGCCTGCCAGGACAGAGGGAGGTGGAGGCGTCCTCTCAGGCATTTCCGGTCCAGTCTCAGGAAAAGAGAGGTTTTTCTTCAAGAAAAAGAGAGGTCTCGAGATTCCATACTTTTTCTCCATTTCATCACTTCCCTAATACGTAGCCACTGTATTTGCAAAGCATCTGCTTGACAGCACTAGGATCCCACCCCTGGTTTCTGAAGGGCAGTGGAGGCCATGTGGAGAGGTGTTCTATTCTGTGTGATGTCTGAGCATTGAGCCACTAATCTCGTTACCAGCCTTATGCTTCCTGGGAGTTATTCTATGAAGTTATTCTATGAATAACTTTAGAACTGTACCTCCAATTTGTAAGGCAAACTAAGACTTGCATTTCCATAGCTGAGAGATGTTAAAAAGAAGAATGCTTTTGTTGAGAATTAAATCAAAGATCTCAGTATGGGCAGCCACACAGTCTCCAGCCTGGCTTCCTCACTTACTCTGTACAAGTTAGTGCTATGAAGTTCTCTTTCTGTAGCACATGCTTGGCTACCTGGAAAATCCCACACTATTCACCACATTCACTGAATGATCTGATTTGACTGCCCCAAGAATAATAATGCCCAGGTTTAGAGAGAGTGTTTGGGTATTGAAGCACCAGCTGAGTGAGGTGTCAGGGGTTTCCAGATGAATGGACTCCATCCCTAAAAGAATAAGTCAACAGAGAAGACACAGTTTAAAAGGTACATACTAATAACGTTGCTGAAACAAGTCAAAGACCAAGTCAAAATCACTTTTCAAGGCTATTCCCAGCCTCCCTCTGGATTCTCTTCTTATAGTATTTGGTTCTAAATGCTTTGCCAGGGTGATTTTGTTTAATTCTTAGCAATCCTAGGAGGATGATTTTTTTTTTTTTTAATTCTGATTATACTGTTGAGACACCTGGGGCCAGTAACATCCTCAGTGTCCCATGGTAAGAGACAGGTCTGAGGCAGGTAACTGGGTCTGCCTGATTGCAGGAGTCTGCACCTTTAATCCTCACCTAATCCTTGCTCTGTCCCTTCAGGCCCAGCTCTCTAGGATCTTCCAAGGCAGAACCACACTCGGATCTGGACTCTTCCTGTCAACCAACAATCCTGCTGTTCTGGGTTCTTTTTGCCTCTGGGCCTGCTTTCTGATAAGACAGGTTCCTTGGCAGAGTCATCTGGGTGCTCATTAAAGCGCAAGTGCCCAGCGTCTCTCTCGGAAACTATTCCGTGGAGCTGGGTGGGCAGCAGGAGGCTCTTTATTTAACAAGTACACTGTATGAGGGTGATAAATATCAGATTAAGTGAAACATGCTATTTTCCCTGAGGTTTTTTCCTTCAGTTTTTTATTAGTGTATTTTGGTTACAGAGTAATGGTTTTCTCTTTCTCTTTCTTTCTTTTTTCTTTTCTGTTTTCTTTTTGTCATTTTGAGGCAGGGTTTCACTGTTCAGTTCAGGTTGGACTTGAAGTCATTTTGTAGCCCAGGTTGACCTTGAACTCGCAGCAATCCTCCTGCCTCAGCCTCCCAAGTGCTGGGATTACAGGCACGTACCACCACATCCAGCAGAGTAATGGTTTTCATTTTGGCAGATTTACATATACACAAAACATACTTTAGTCATTTTTACCCCACCCTCCTTCAAAAGTTTGTGACTTATGCACTTCTTTCACATAATGTGAAAACTTCAAAATTAAAGAAAATTATGTATACATAATGGTGACCAAATGTTATATCAGTATTAGTATCTTCTTTTAGATCAAAGTGATAGCAAAAGAAGTCTTACAAAGTATATCTGATATAGTATTAATGATCACAATTTGTTTGATGCATTTTAACTAACTCTAATTTAATAGTGCTTGTACTATTTAGAATTTAATCTTGTATAAAAAAGCACAATTCACTGACAAGCCAATTTTAAAATGATCTGTTATATTTTGTCGGATTTATGTAAATAAAAATGTTAAAATGTAACTTGAAATGAACCATGCTTAGGTATCAAAAATAGACTATAGACTCATTTTTTTAAAAACTTTTCATGTTTGGTTTTAAAATGATAATAAAAAAGGTGTTTCTTTAAGTTTTATTTTCTGTAAGAGGAAAAGCAATTTGATAAAATAGCTACTATGTATTCTCTTTTAGACCATAGTTTTGAGATATGAGAAACCTTGATTTTCTTAAAGAATTTTGATTCAATCCATGCAATGGGTAAAATTTTTGCGGTTGATCTGAGTAGTGATTATTTTCTTCATATTCTTAAACGTCATTATTCCAAATGCCTTGTTTATTTAACCAATACCCTACAAGGGGTATGTATTAAATCATGTAAAACTAAAATTGAGAAAAATACAAAACTCTGTGGCTGTCAGGCACCATGTCTAACTGTTCTCACCGAAGTAAGTGGCTTCCTAGCGACACACACAGGTCACAGGCTCAACCAGGACAGTCTCAGAGTAATTATTTCTTACTGTAAGTGGCCCCACTAGAATCAGTGCTAGGCATGCTCTGGGAACAGTGTCTGGGATCCTCACAGCGAAACGTGAAGACACAGGGTGAGTCCCTAGCAGCCCTCGGGCATTAGGGAGGGTTCTGGGTCCTGATCATGAATCAGAGTCATCTGCAGAGCTTTTAAGAGACCAAGGCCCAGACCCGGCTAGTGACCACTGAGCCAGAACTTTGGAGGGATCACCGAGGTTCCGGCCTGACCTCCCCAGGTGATTCTGCTGAGTTGAAAACCGCAGCTACAACCAAAGGGACAGATGCCGGACACCGGGACAAGTGCAATGGGAGCTATTTGGCGGCTTGTACTTTGTGAAGACCTGAGTCCTCTCGCAGGGCCCTGGCCATATCCCTATTCCTGCCGCTACCTAGTGTCTTCAGTGAGAACACAGTGGTGCAGACTTGGCTTACGGAGTCCACACATCTCCAAAGCACATTTTGCCTGAAGAATTTTAGAGGCTTACCTGCACATTTCTTTTAAGAATCATTTGCAAACTCTGGCTTATGGTGGGCTACACCTAAGTCACTGGCCACCACCACCTGCTGCCACTGTCTGTCCTCCGGCCTCCAGTACAGAGCCCCTGGATCCTGGTCCAATGTAGGGGATCCGAGAGGGCACATCTGCCACATCACGTGTTGACACTGGCTACACTCGGATGATGAAGGTGTGGTCCCCGCCCCCAAGGAATCTCCAAACAGTCACAGGTCAGGACTGCAGCTGCTGTGATCAGAGCTGTGACAGAGATGCCTGCAGCCAGCCAGAGGACCTGCGTCGAGGTCATAATGGAAGTCACCCGTCTGCACTGCGACAGTGCAGGTACGGAGAGCCGCCCTTGAGCATCTCTCCTTCTTCATAAATACAAGTCTATTGTACTGCATGTGTGTGCACGTGGGGGGGTTGTTGTTTTTGCTTTCAGAATGTATACAAACACGAACTATACCACTGAAAACTGCAAGCAATGCATTTATTTCAACTATTCCCTGAATGCGTCATCTTTGGAGCAGGGGCCAGAGGGAGGCACAACTAGAGAAGGAGTCAGAGCTCACTATGGGGAGCTTCACACGTCAGGCTGGGGGTGCTTGAGAAGGGCTATTCTGAAATAATAAGGAGCTTGTTGGTGTGTGTGTGTATGTACGTATGTGTTGTGTATGCTTGCTGGGTGTGTATTGATTATTGTTGTGTGCTGGGAATGTATATGCGTTGAGGGTGTGTCTGTGTATATATGGGTATGCATGTTGTGTGTGTGAGAGTTGGCTGTGTGTGTTGTGTGTGTGTGTTGTATGTGTGTGGTTGTGTAGCTGCACTCTGTGTTTGTGCTTGGAGTGTATGCTGAGTGTGTTTTGAGAGTGTTGGTTGTGTTTTGAGTGTGCTTGTGTGAGAGTGTTGGGTGCATGTGTTGCGTGTGTGTGTCTGGTGCGTGTGTTTGGGGACGGGTGTGACAGGAGCAGCAGGAGGGCACCGTCAGGATCAGGAGAGCAGGCAGCTGTGTGCTCGGGAATCCTGGGTGGAGACAGACAGGGCAGGAAGGGGGCGAGGAAAGGATGCGGTCAGGACACTCTGACCCCACGCAGGACCTGGTGGAGGAGCCCAGAAGCTCACTTTTTGGCTCAGCTGAATTTGAGATGCTGAACTTTGACTTTTTTAACCAAGGGAATTTAAAACATAGGCTTTATTTGTGTTGCTTTAAATTATCAAAAAAATACTAGTTAAAAGGAATGATAGCAACCATGCTTCAGCAGGACAGGCGGGGGTGACGATATGCAGAAGGACCGTGGGTCCCTGCAGACCCCAGGGGTCCTGGGCCAAGCCCTCGAGGTCCTCACACCAGGTCTCTCTTGGTGACACACAGAAGGTCCTGGTGGCTGCCGCTGCTCCTCTTCAGGACCTGTGGGCTGGCGATGAAGGGGACCGGGGTCGCACAGCCATGCTTTGCTGGATTCTGTGTCTCACACTTGCTGCTCCATCCCACAGCGCACAATTCCAAGGGAGCCTTTTGTGTCCACTCTTTCCTGCTCCAAATAAACAGACTATAGGTGACATGGGGCAGCAAAGCAGGAGGACACAGCTCGACTGCCATGGCGCCTCCCTCCTCCTGGGGCTGATCAAGAACACACTCTCTGCTGTTTCCTTCTTCCCACCACTAATGTGGAATTTTCCTGCAGCAGCTTGAGGTCCCTTCCAGGAAAACAAAACATGGCAAAATCAGCAAGGATGTGTGAGGACACGCACGGCTGAGTGTGCCAGAGCGGGCGTGAGCTCAGCTTCTCCGAGGCGGACTGCTTGCTTGGAAAATACAAGCCCTTCTTTACCAGAAAACCAGCATGTGTTTAAGTTAACCCAGTTCGCTGACAGTAAGATAATTCCGGCTTTTACTCCCTTACTTATGACTGAAACCCGTCTGCTTTTGAAAGCACATTCATGTTAATTCACTGTTTTTCTACAGTGTCGGGATGTGCGCCTCTCACTGTGTGTGTGTGTGTGTGTGTGTGTGTGTGTGTGTGTGTGTGCGCGCGCTTTATTCCTCATGCATCCAAATGTACTTCACATTTTCCATGTGTGTGGGCAACAGCTCTGTCCCACTGCACCCGCCATGATTTGAAGGCCAATAAACGCCCCCCAAATGCCTACTCCTGTGGACACAGAACACTGAATCCCAACCCCCCGTTGTCTCTGCCATTTATGAATCAGTACGAAAGGCAGCATCGAAGTATCTGACAAATTGCACTGACTCACATCCTAATTAGTCCTGGAAATGGCACTGCTCTTCTCCACTTTGAATCCTGCGTGTCCAAACCAGCCCACACTTCATCCGGTGTCTGCATTTGGAGATGAACAGTGAGGCTTGCCTTCGTGGAGGACTAAGCAGGCATCCTTCCTGGGCCACTGGGGGAAAGTAGCCCCTATTGCCATGACCTGAGAAACACGCTGTGTGTGCCAGGTCTGCCCCTCTGCAGGCTGCTCCACGGGGACAGTTGTCCGTCCTTTGGCCGGGCCCCTCCGCCTGTGTTTGCTGTGGCCCCAGATGTTGTGGCTGACCTGCGAATATTGGGCAGAAATCTTTCCAAAGCTATTTCTTCCCAACTATCACAGAGCTGAGAGCCCTTCTGTGTCCTGGAGGCCACCACCACCTTTTGGGTGTTGCCAGGCTGTCTTACCCTTGCCGTGGGGATGGTGAGCAGCAGAATCTCACCTGCCGGGGCACCAGGGCTGCAAGGCTGTGAAAGGTCAGAAGATGTTGCAACCTGTGGATCTGCCCATGGTCGTTATGCTCTCGTCTGTGTTTGTTCCTACAGGGAACTCTGCCCAGAATGGAACTTTATCACCAATACCATCATAGGTGCATAGGAATGTTTCGGTCAACCAAAGGTAAAGATGCAGCTCCATTGGACTGCAATGGGGCTGAGAGATTCCTATCGTCTAGTGATACTGCAGCCATCATAACATCACAACACAACCCATGACTCACGTGTTTGTAATGATGTTGGTGACAACAAACTACCCCCTGCCAGTCACATAAAAGTACAGCACACACAGCTGTGTCTGATGGGTCATAATGGATGATGGTAAGCCATGGCTAAGTTCTAGTTAAAGTACCTTCCATACTTTTATCATTGCCATGGAGTGTACTACTCATACAAAACCGTGCTGACTGCAGAGCAGCCTCATCCCTCCCATGTTTACTGCATCTCTGGATGGACCCCCAGTGATCGCCCCACTCCATTCAGCTCTTAAGTGCATCCTATGACGCCATGCAACACGAGGTTGTCTAACATCTGTTTCCCACAGCGCATTCTCATTGTTGAGTGGCATGACTGTCGCAGCTGCCAGCACAGCACCAAGGATCAGGTGGGCTCTTTGCTGAGATGCCGGAGCAGCCCCAGAGTCTCTCTGCTGGGCCAGGCTCACTCTAGGCACCAGCTCAAGGAGGATTTAGGGACACCGGAGGGAACGTGCCCAGGACACAGAAGGGAGATTAGGGATGGAGGGCACTGAGGACACTGGTGCCAGCTGCACTCAGGGAGCTGGATGCAGCACAGCATACTCACAGCTACAGGGATAACGAGGCTCGCTAGCTGGGATTTCTGTGGACTCAAAGTCCTAGGTATGCAAGGCTCAGTCACAGGAGATGGACGGCGAATGCAGGCAAGGGGTGAGGCACGTCACATGCCTTTTGGGGTACTTGAGCAAGTCATTGAGTGAGACGATACTAAGAGCTGAGAGTTCGTTAACCCTTCCAAGGAAGCCATCACGGTGCCAAGAAAACCCTACATGTATGGCTGATTCTATCTCTAAGAGATGGGACGCCACTATATTCTAATGCTGTGAGAGAAAACTGAGGCATGGTAATCAGGGCCAGGCAGGAAATAAGTGACGAAACTTATCCGTACATTCCCCAGTTTTACTAATAATCTCCAATAATATTTCTTTAGGGAAACATCCCTCGAGTGGAAATATCACAGGAGCATTTCTCTGATTGGTTAGCTTCTTCCCCCTGTTTTCAGCTTTTTCTTTAAACCTAGGAAACATTTACCTGCCTGCAAATGTATCTCCAGCTTGTCCTAAGAGACGAGCTATTCAGTCTCCCCACAGCAAAGCAGTTTATTGAAAGGATCCTTCACTTAAGGGCATCTACTCAGTACTTTCCACACAGGGTGGTCTGGGCCTCAGCACCCCGTGTGCACTTGCAAGGGTATTTGTATCTACCTCTATGGCTCCAAGGCCCCCAGTGTCGGCGCAGATATACATGGGGAAGACCCAGTGTCAGGTCATGGCTGAGCATAATTTCCTGAGCTGTGTGTGGCCCGTGCTGGCTCCTCCACTGAGAAACAGCGGCCTGACAGTACAGCTCGCTTCTTGCGAACCAAGTTGTGCAGAAGGTGGTGGAGTGATTTGGGAATGGCACAAGAGATGTGTCCCAATAAGATGGCAGTGGCTGTGAGCGGAGCGCACACACTGTGAAGGTCTGGTGGACGCTGGACACACTTCAAGGCACACCAGTCTTGTTATTCTGCTGAACGCACCATGCCATGAAGCAGCAGGAAGGGACAGGGCGACTGCCTGCGTGGCTTGTCGGGCAGCACTGATGATCCCTGCTGTCCCAGCTTGGGCTGTGCACACCGTAGTTACTGCTTTGCTCTGATGAAGCATCTCAAGCTAATTTCAGAGGACGGGCCTTCTTCCTCAAGCCACTCCGGCCTCCAGGCTTGGGAAATAACAGGTCATGTAAGTCTCCCGAGGTGAGACCCTCCATAGCCTTCATTTTGGACTAATGATGTGACTGTGGCCAGAAATTTAAAGCATTCCATCTGTGGATGGGTAAAAGAGCAAAGACAGCTCCCCAAAATGTGCATGGGTCAGATTCTGTCTGAGCTGGAGAAGACCTCGGATCAGACACTCACCAGTGAGGAAGGATACCGGCCCGCAAAGGCAGCTGCCGCCATCACAAGCGGAATGGCCGGACCACATTATCCCTCTGTGACCTTGTATGGGTGTTTTGGGATCTGGGGAAACAGGGTGTAAGTTTTGTGTCTGAAGGCAGGAGTTGGGAGCCCTGAACCTCACCTCATGTCTTCCTAGGAATTCATTCTGGGGTTCTATGAGAGACTGTATGTCGCTAGCACGTCACATGCCATCCTCAGGGCCTTATGCCACATCAGAGAGTCTGCACAAATAGCATTCTATTTGCAAATACATTTTAAACTCTCAAGATGCCTCTCCTTTGGTGGTCCCCCTCCCCGCAGACCTGATGGCTCCAACATGTCCCATAGGCCTCCCGGTGTCCCTCCACCAAAGAAGTCCATGTGGTGTTCGGCATCTTTACATTCGTTCTCTCTATAAATAAGTTCTGTTGTTGAAGGGTGAGGCTTTCAGACCATGTGAGTCATCCTGACTTCACAGGCATCCATCCTTCTGAGTTGATGACATCTAAGTACTTCCATGTTCTCCCAGCGCTACCACAGCTCTTGGAGTTCCGCTCCATGTGTGGCTGGGCCGGGCTCCTAAGACTTTGCGTCCTCTGTGGACGGGTGTGAAAACCACACAGGAACTGGCTCAAGAGACCGTGAATTGGCAGGTGGCAACTTCTCTTTTCGGTAGAAGTCCCTGTGGGCATAGACAGATGAGAATTTCCCTTGTAATAGCCAAGCTAGGGTCCCTGAATGTCTTAGGACTCTCTGATAGGCACTCTTTTTGTCATTGTGACCAACCGGGTCAATCCAGCTGACTGTCTTTATCGAACGTCAGTTCTGACCACAGGTGAGAACCACCTGGGGGCTTATAAGAACCTCTGTGCCAACCTTAAATTCTGTTCCAAATAAAAGCAAGTCTGTGGGCATTAGTACTTTTTACAAACTTCCCAGGAGATTTCAATCAGCAGCCCAGCTTAAGAATCACTTTCTATGCAGCATTTCTCAAAGTTTAATATGAATTCAAGTCACCTTTGGGTCTTCCTGAAATGTCGATTCTGATTCTGATTTTGTATGTCTTGCGGAAGGGCTTGAGTGCCTGCATGTCTGACCCTAGTTTCAATCCCTGGGATTGAAAAAAAACAATTAAATGTTATATAAATAATGTCTGTTTGTGGAGAGAACATACACGCAGAAGTAACCAGTGTACTGTATTTTGGGATAAACTCCTTTCACCCATTTGGATCAGACACATACTGCATGCCATGGAGTGAATTGGTCTGTAGCCTCAGTTTTCTCATCTCGAAAGTGGGAAGAAGAATAATCACTGCTTCCCTAGATTGCTGTGAGGATGAAATGAAAACGTGTCTGCGCAGTGCCGAGCATATGCTCATAGCTCAATGTAGGCTAAGTTTTGACAATGGGATCCACTGTTTTACAAAGTTCCCGAGGGTTTAGGGGCCAGGCTAGCATCTGTGCACATCGCTCTGTCACACTTGCCCCGAGGCCACACCAAACCCCAAGGGACACAGGAAAGCACGGTGCAGGTGGCTGGACAGGAAGACTCAAAACAAAGCCGGAAGGAACTGCGCAGAGAAGAAACCGTGGCTTTCAGTGGAGAGCTGACTTCCTTCCCATTCTCCCAGCTTTTGCCTCTGGTATGGAAGTTGTCTGTGGATTGATGACAGCAAACTTATGCCTCATGCATGTTGCAGAGCTTTTCTTTGGTAGCAGATTTTACTTTTGATTTTGCTTCTGGGATTTTCTGGGTTTTTTAAAAATAATGTTTCATAATATGTGTGCACCCGCAAAAATAATGACTTAGAAAATAAAAATCTCTCAGAATTCCACAAT
Source organism: Chinchilla lanigera (assembly GCF_000276665.1). Taxonomy (NCBI): domain Eukaryota; kingdom Metazoa; phylum Chordata; class Mammalia; order Rodentia; family Chinchillidae; genus Chinchilla; species Chinchilla lanigera. The sequence continues at coordinate 9,564,726 of NW_004955465.1, read as the reverse complement.
TACAGCTGACAACTCTGTTAATGCCTTGATGTCATTGATGTATGTGTCCGTTGGACACTGGGGTTTATACTACACATTTATATGTCATTTCCTATCTTTTTTTTTTTTCTTTTGCAGTGCTGGAGATTGAACCCAGCACTGCGAAGTGTTGGGAACATGCTAGGCAAGCGTTCTACTACTGATCTACACTCCAGCCCCTTCGTGTCCTGTTTTTCACTTAATATTATATTGTGAGGATTTAAACATGTCACTGTGATTTAGCCAAAAACAATTTTTAAAGATTCTTAATCATACAGATATTTAATACACTGACCATTTTTCTAATTTTAGGCATTTGGATTGTTCCCAAATTTCTACTGTCACACATAACGTCTCAGGAAGCATCCTCCACTACAAATCTTTGCCCATGCCTTCCTGCATTGTCAGTGTATACTGAGCCTTCACCTTGGGCCAGGCATCACACTGCAGCAGGACAGGTGTGATCACTTCAGTCAACAGCTTTGGGCCAAGAGCACAAGTGGAGGTCCCCACACCATAGATCCGAATATTTAGAAGCTACTAACAAAACCTAAGATGGGCTCTTATCCTCCGTCCTTTGCAAATACATTTACGTAATGGCCTGAAGACCAAATTCAAGGGTAGACTTTCTGTACACTTTGAGAGTCATGACATTTGTGGGATGCAAGGTAGGACCAGCCAGCTCCTGGCATCTCTGGTGCACAGACATGGACCCCAAAGCACACAAGGCCATGGTCCATCCATAGAGCCTATCGATGACTTCCTGTCTCCACCCTTTGGACTAGGAGTGTGGCCACCTGGAGGACAGAACCTGGGGGGTTGACTCATGCTGGCCCTCTATGTGGAGATAGGAGAGTTTGGGCAAGAAATCTGGGGTCCCAGTTACCTGAAAGGTGGTCTAAAGCGAGACACACATGAGCTGCGGGTGGGCACATTCTCACCCCAATGGGCAGGGCTAGACTGGGACCCTGTGGAGCCTGGGGCCAGAACAGGGACACCCCCTCCTGGGTGCAAGGCACTGCTAACGGCTACTGTTTATACCACAAGCACTTTGTGCCAGGGATTTCCCTCTGTGCTTCCAGGCTTGTCACTGCCACATCACAGAGGGTGCTGGGGCTTGTTTCACTCACAGCAAGTGATGACAGAGCAGAATTCCATCCCGGTGGTCTGACTCCAGAACCCATACCCTTCTCATAAAAGGATGGGAAGCACTGGATTAGATTATCTCATGAACCCACTTCCTTCCAATGATGCTCTTCAGCAGTGTCAATAGACCAGGTCCCGCCGTGGCCAAGTCTATAGCAAAAGGTGACCCAGACAGTCTAACTAAGGCTTGCAGTCTAATCTCGTGTGACTGTGTGCATTCAGACCCTCTTAGGCATGTTAGATACCCACCACAGAAAATGTTATTACTAAATATTCCCAGTCTGGGTTTTGTTGATCATTTGTCACAATAGGTATAAGTATCTGTGGCAATCAACCTTGATTGCCAACTTTATTGGCTTGGAGATGCCTATCTAGCAAAGTGCATTTCGGGGAATGTCTTAGTGGGCCATGGTGTGTTACCATAGGGATCATATACAGTCCCTGGCCCCATCCTCTTGGGCTCTACCATTGTTCTCTGCTTCCTGGATAGCAGGAACTGAGCAGTTTCCTGTAGTCACACCCTTCCACCATGATGCTTCTGCCTTAAAGCCAGCCAACCATGGACTGCAACCTCTGAAACCAATAGCCAAAATAAGCCTCTTCTTCTTTAAATTGTGTCAGGTCTTTTGTCTCAGCAACAGAAAGATGACTAATACAGTGTCTTTGTCTGGATTTTCTCTGGACCACCTGCCTGAGAGTGGGAATGTTGAATGCCTCCTTTGGATGGAACTTCCTCTTATCCTTGCAGAAATAAAAAAGTTTCATTCCTGCCCTTGGCAAACTGAAATGGGGAATGCATATGTTCCCCTGGAAATGCTCCTACTCTTAGGTTTTCCCAAGCTGAAAGTATGTTATCAGAATAATACTTAGGCAAAAGAAGATTTTGTCTGAGTTTCAACATCTTCCTGTATGTACAGTTTCAGCTGGGGCTGTCGTCTGTGGCTCATCTCATTCCTGGGCTGCTGGTTTAACCCAGTAAGGGTCCTTTCCTCCTGTCTGCGCAGGACGTGTTAGGAGCTGAGGAAGAGAACCTTGAGGAATTGCAACCTCCATAGATCAGCAGGAAGTCTCAGCATTTCCTTCTGCGCTTTTGTGCTGCAGAGGCACAAAGGATATTTTTCATAAATTTATATATTTCGTATCCATGGGGTTGCTCACCTTAGATAGAGTCCATGGGGAAAACGTTGAGAGTAATAAATGACAACCGTGGCACAGTTCTGAGGGGGGCAGCCACAGAAGCAAGTTTTCAACATTGGTCAGAGAAAAAATGATTTAAATCTATTTAAGCCGGCATTATTTCCCTCTGGACAGTGGTGGGAAGGTTCTGTTCTACTGTTTTCACTTATGCAGTTATGAAAAAGATTACTTCATTACTTTACCTTGTTAACATCTTTATCCCCATAGCAACTAACCTGTAGGGCTGCTCAGAAAGTCTTGTGGGATGAGAAAGGTAGGGCATTCTTCCTACATGAGTATTTTGTGCCTACTTTAAGTCAAGCTACAGGACAATTTCATTAACTAACTTACTCCTGTCTAAGATGTGTTTAGTGAGCTGTTAACTTGTGTCAAAATGTTAAATATTTCTATTGAATTTCCTACTAATTGCCCAAGACCACTGTAGGGTTCAAAGGGAAATTTTGTTGTGTGCTTCTTCATCTTGTAAGTCAAAATAGAAAAACCTCAAACAGTTTCTTGGCTTCGGTGCCGCTTCCTCCTTAACCTAGGAAGGAGACTGTGGGTGTGAGCAGGAGCTCACCACAGAAAGCTGAAGTGGCACGATTGCCCTTGTGGCTGTGGCCCACAGTCCTGGGAATAGTCCCTCCTCTGCTGTGTCCAGCTGTGGCTAGGACTAATGTCATCCAAGCAGCTCACTTCCGTTAGCCAGTTTTTCTTTATGCATATGTGTTTATGTAACTTGAGGAGAAAAGTTTTTCCCCCAAACTAGAGGGAAGTGGATCTTGTTTTGTACCTGTTCTGGAGCCTTCTTCTTATGAGGGAGTGGGACCATTCAGCCAGCTAGTCAACCAGCCATTTATCTATCCATCCATCCATCCATCCATCCATCCATCCATCAGCAACATCCAACATTGCAGGCTTTCTGGAAACAGGAGAAAAGAAAAGAGGCATTTACAGTTGGCAAAGGATGGCTGAGTATGTATGTATCGGGCCTTAAGTCATAGTTTGTGCCATTGTCTCATTTAATCTTCCCAAAGATTCTACTAGGCTATATTTCCCAAATACTACAGAGTCAGAGGCTCAGAGAAGTTAAGTGTTTGACCAAGATTCTAATTCAGGTACCTTTGCCCTCCAACCTGTTACCTTTCAGATAAGTGATGTGGCATTCTGTTTGGGATGAGGGGGGCACCTGATGAATTAGAAAATTGAATAATTGTACCCCAGTCTCCTAACTTCTCCAAGCACTGCGACCCTACTGCTATTTTTCAGCAGTAATCAGCTGTCTTCAGCCATTGGGGTGATGGAAAGAGAAGTTGCAGGTGCCTCTGCCCTTTACCAGATGAGTTGTCCTGGGTCATACACTCCCAATCATTAGACCCCAGTTCACCAGAACTGAGGCTTATAATAACATTGACATAAAAATAATAGGAAAGAGCACTTAAAATCTACAATCTTAGATTTTAGAGTGAGCGAGACATGTATTTGGAGATAGTGTCTACTATTTACAAGTACGGTAATATGACCCTGGGGAAGTTACTTAAATTCCTTAGGCTTTAATTTCCTCATCTGACAAATGGGAAAATAATAGCACCTCCCTTGGGGTATTGATGCAAAGATTGAGCGCATCTGAATGCCTTGTACACTGATTGGGAGGTTGTAACCAGTGAATAAAAGTTACTCACAATGACTACATTAAAAGACTGTTGTCACTGTTGAAACTTAAGCAATAATGTGCATGTGTAGGTAAATTGTAAAGTTTGCTCCATTAGTTACTTATCTTAGTGGTAATAATAGTAGAGGTTGCAATGGGTAGTTCTACTAATAATTTTTTTCGCACTTGTATGGTCTAAGAAGGGGCAAATACCTGAGCTATTTCTTAGCTTGCAGTGCATAGATCCCTGGGTCACTGGCTAGCATGGGTTCCTGTTTTAGTACAAATGGAAATTAAAACTAAAGCACAAATTTATAGGAAAAAAGTCTTCAGTTAGAAAGTTAGAAGGAGGGGCTGGGGATTTAGCTCAGCGGCAAAAGCGCCTGCCTGCCAAGTGCAAGGTCGTGAGTTCGGTTCCCAGTACTGGAGAAAAACCAAAAAAACAAAAAAAAAAAAAAAAAAAAAAAAAAAAAAAAAAAGAAAGTTAGAAGGAATATAAGAAAGGCCTCCAGCTTAGGTAGCTGAAGGGGGCATGCAGAAGTTCAGACTGGTCCCCCCACAAAGGCAGGAGGCCAGCTTTCAAGCATTAGCGGGTGGACTAGGATCTGTTTGATCAGTATTTCACTCCCAGTGTCTTATTTCTTTTTAGCTGAGGGGTGGTCTCATTTCCAAGAAGGATTATCCCTGTCTAACATCATCTCAGTTGGGTAGGACTCTGCCTTTCCTGGAATTCAGGTGATCACAGATTTAGAACAAGGGCTGGAGACTTCTGGATGTATCTAAATGTCCCTAAACTTTTATCTTGGTGTCCTCAGTCTTGAAGGGGGTGGGTGGTAAATTCAGGGCACATCCAGCCTGTCCATCCAGGTCTTAGATGGGCACTCCCTAAATGATCAACACACCCCTATGCAGAACTGAGAAGGGATTTGACCCAAGACTCCCAGTAACACAGGATCCAACATGAAGGTCAAGCTTAGTTGTGTTTTCAGTTACCTACTTGGCCTCTGTAAGACCAGCTGAAGTCATACTTCATAGCAGAAATGGCTTACAAGTCCCTGCCTATCCCAGGAGAAAACACAAATGATGCTTTTAATTAGTAGCAGGTCAAGGCCTGGGATTCTGCCTATTCCCGTGTCCTTGTGGTGGTCCTTGACTATGTCATGACTGTGTCACCTGGATCTCAAGGGCAAAACATAACACCCTGGGAGATAAGGGCAACTGTATCCCGAGGGGACTTTCCAGGTGAAATCAACATTTGAAGAAAATGCTGGAGCTTCTATAACACAGCTGATTCTCTCTTCCAACCTGTCCTGATTTCAACCAACATTTATTCCTACACCACGGATTCATGTCATTCATTTCTTTGGAGAAAGTGTGTCCAACAGACATTGTCAATAGCAGGAAAAGCACAGTCTGGGATGGTATGTAGGCAAGAGATTAGAGAACCTCCAGTCCACAGCTGTCTCTATAGGAACTGTTCTGGCCCACCCAGCTCACTAAAAGCAGATTGAAATTCTTTGCAAAGAGATGAAAACTGTTTCCTCTGTTAGACAGATATTGCAAACTACAGCTCATGGGATGATACTTCCTTTTATCATAAAGAACAGAAGTAATTTATAAAGAACAGAAATTGATTTCTCACAGTTCTGGAGGCTTTGAGGTCCAGGATCAAGGTACAGATAAGTTCAGTGTTCTGGAGAAGGCTGCCTCCTCTGGAAGGGAGGAATATGTGTCCTGATGTGATGGAAAAGCAAAGGAGCAAACTGATTCTGTCACAATGCCTTCAGCAAGGACCTTAATCCCACTCACGAGGGGATACCCTCATGGCCTGATCACCTCGCAAAGCCTCACCTTTAACATCATCCCATTGGCAACACGGGAAATTTTGGGAGAGCACACTTAAACCACAGCACTGTTGCCCTTATCTCCCAAGGTGTTATGTTTTGCCCTACAACGAAGCATCCCGGCCAATGCAGTAGCCAGTGAAGATGGGAGACACGGTCTGGAAGAAGGCATTCTCAGCAAACTGCTTACCATCCATGTACAACTCTAAGACCTAGAGTCTGAAAATTCAGAACATATTTCCTTTTACTGATTTGGGTTTCTGTGGTGAGGGAGGTACAGAACTCAGTCAAATTATAACCCCCAGAATCCCCTGAAAATGAACATAAAACAAACTTCTCTACTTCCTGGAAGAAAACAAGAGCTTAGCTCCTCTTTCTTGTGGTTGTCCACTGTGACCCAGTTACCATAGTTAAAAGCTTCCTTTTCAAAGCACAGCGAAGAGTCAGCCAATTCAGAACATGTTCCAGCCGTACTTAATTCTTTCCTGCTTCCATGGACACCAGCTCCATTGTGCACTCCACCCATTGTTACCTCCTTCCTTTACGCCAGCCTTATGCTGGGGAGGTTCCTGAGAACTTGGTCTGAGGCCAGCTGAGCAGGTTTGGGTAACAGCTGCTCCTCTTCTGATCCTATTTTGAGTTCTTTGATAGGTGAAGCTGTGAGTGAAAGCTGAAGTCATAGGCAGAGGTGACGTGAGAGCTGGGAGCAGAATCACACCTCCCACTTCCAGGTTCTTATGCCAGCTTGGCCTTGATGGTAGACCAGATGTCTGACACTGACCTCTTTAGCTATTGTGAGACCTCTAGACTAAAATTACTATTTGAAACTTAATTTCCTGTTGTCCTTGTCATTCTCCAGCCCCTCTCTTCCTTAATCAATAAAAATAATAACCACCTTTAATAATTATATACAGCCTTGCAATAAACTAAATGTTATATATAGATATAAATACAGATAATTTAATCCTTATATTTCTTTGCAAGGTATTACTTCTGTCTTAGTCTGCTTTCTATTGCTATAAGGGAATACAATAGAGTAGGTAATTTATAAAATATGGAGATTTATCTCTCATTCATGGTTTTAGAGGCTGGGAAGTCCAAAAGAATGGTGCAGGTAACTGCTCAGCTTTTGGTCAGGGCCTTCCCACTGATTCTTGACCTGGTGAAGGGCATTGCATGGTCAGAAAAAGCAAGTATGCCCAAGAGAGCTTAATTTTACAGCCAAGTGAGTTCAGAGATAATTCATTAATGCAAGAATGGGTTAATCCATTTGTAAGAACAAAGCTCTTAGGTCCTAAGCACCTCTAAGCAGGCTCACTTAGTTCTACCTCTTAGTACCTAACAATGGAGATTAAATTTCAACTTAAGTTTCGATGTGGATCTTCAAGCAGTAGCAACTCCTGTTTTATAGGTGAGAAAACAGAGATGCAGAGTGATTAGCAGGCTTCTACCTGAGATGTACCTTGTTGTAGGAGGATGAGAAAACAGAATGTTTCGAGGGAACTTGTCAGTAGCGTGCTAGGAAGTGTTAAACAACCCCCTCCCAGAGCCAGAGGCTGTGATTGGCATTGCTTGCCTATTTCCAGTGCACAAATCCTCCCACGTCGCTGATTCCAAGCCACAAGTGTGAAGTCACCAGGAAAGGCTCTGAAGAGCTGGCTCTGACAAGCTGGTAAAAGCAGGCTCCAGCATCTCCCCGCCTCCTGCAGTTTGCAGATGGATGTGTTGGGGTCCAGCTCGAGGCCTAATTTGCCTGTTTGGGTGGTACTTGGGCTCTGTGACCCTCTGTTTGTTACATGCTGTCAGAATAGGGTGTAGCTCAGTGGAAGAGCAATTGCTCAGCACGTATGGGGTGCTAGGTTCAATTCTCAGTACAGAAAACAAAAACTAAACAAAACAAACCCCCTACAGCGTCTTGACAAGGCTTCCTAATATGACTGGAGGATAAGTTACCGGACTCTCATTGTGACTCAGAGACTCATCCTAGCCGTGGCTGCAACCACCCACTGTCGGACATCTGAGTTTCATGTCAGTCCCCAAAAGCACACACCCTTTCCGCATCAAGTTACACAGAGGGAAGCTGCGTGGCCCATGGCAACTCTTCTTTAGAAAAGCAAACAGTTGAACCAAAGCCTTTTTTGCCATGACTAAAAGTAATAAGGCTAGGACTTTCTTCTAAGAATGATTAATCCCAGAGGCATGCAAAATATGTCTGGCCAAACACAAAATTTAATGATATGATGTCATTAAAGTTCTTCCTGCCAGCTACAGCTCTCCTCATCATTCCTCTATGTCTGAGGTACTCTTGTTCAAACATAAAAACAAAACACTTCTTGTTCAAGCCCTGCTCAAACCTACCATGTTTCCCCTTACCAAGAGGAATGTGTTGGAACACGCTCTCAATAACAGACACTGGATTCTGTTTCTCAGAGGAGTGCATGCAACAATAACATACGGATTGTGTCATTAGAAAGGAGGTAGATTTCTAACTTTTGGTAAATACTCGAGCTTTGCATCTTTTATTTGAAGTTAATGAATTTGGAAATCATCTTCAGCAGCTCAGTGATGGAATGATTTCACAGGTGGGCATGGGCTAGGGCCTCATTCATTCTTTCAACAAACTTCTATGGAAAGTCACTTAGGTGCCAGACACTCTGTACAGGCCTAGATATAAAGAAAAATACCACAGAGGCCAACACTGTGCAGGGAGTGATTGAGGAATGCTACCCAGAGGTTGGCAAACGACAGCCCAAGGCTCCATCCCAGCCCACAGCCAGGTCAGGAGGGTTTAGTTGGCACACAGCCACCACTCTTCATCTGCCAATTATCTGCAGTCCTTGAACCCCATTAACGGAGTAGTTGGGATGGAGCCTGAGCATTGGCCAAGTCTAAAGTCGAGTCATGCTCCCTTAACAAGGGGAACTATTTGGTCATTGTGTGAACATCATAGAGTTTATTTGTACAAACTGCTTTACAGTAAACTTAGTTTTACAAGTCCAAGGAGTACAGTTCAAAATAATGACAAAGTACTGTGTAGCATAATAAATATATAAACCAGTAACATAGTCATTTGCTGTCATATCAAGTATTATGGACTGCACATAATTGCATGTGCTGTACTTTTATACAACTGACAGTGCAGGAGGTTTGATTATACCAGCTCCACCATAACAAGTGAGTAATGAGTTGTACTATGGCGTCAGGGTGACCCTGATGTCACTAGGCTGTAGGAATTTTTCAGCTTCATTTCATCATTATATATGTACTGCATTTCTTCCTTCCTTCCTCCTTCCTTCCTTCTTTCTGATTTTTGTTTTTCTTATTGTAGTGCTTGGGGGATGAACCCTGAGCTACATCCCCAGCCCTTTTTTTACTTTTTACTCTGAAACAAAGTCTTGCTACTCACTAAGTTGCTCAGACTGGGCTCAAATTTATGATCCTCTTTAAACTCAGCCTCCTGGTGTGCTGGGATGACAGGTGTTTGTCACCATCCCTGTCTCTCCATCATAATTTCATGGACTACAATGATATCTGTGTTTCATTGTTGACTGAAGTGTCATTATTTATCATATGAGTGTGTTTACTATCTGGTCCTTTCTAGAGAGGACAAGTGTGCCCCTCTCTGGTCTCAGGAGAGATGATGCAGGCCCAGACTAAAGTGCTGATGGGACAAAGTTAGTCTGTGACATATACAGCACTTCCTGGGGTCCAAGAAGACAAACTCTTTATATACCTTTCAAAAACCCCTCTACGTAAATTTTTTTCCAGGGAGACTGAAACAATATGTCTAAAATGAACAGCTCTTTTGAATTAATAACTGTTATGGCCTGCATCTAGATGTCCCCCAAAGCCTCATGCAGTCTTAATGGGGCTTTATCTGAGGTTGCTGGGTCTAGAGCATATGATTGATTCATGATGCAATGCTGGGATTAAGGGTGAGTGATTACTAAATCAGTCCACTGGTTGTTTTGGAACCACCCTAATCCCAGTAGCCTAGATAGAATATAAAAGGGACAGAAAGATGCTGTTAAAGTGCCTCATTACTCTGCTACGTTCTGGCTGCCATGGACTGATTCTCCTTTGTTGCTTTTGCTATTTTGTGGGTGTCATAAACTGTTCTCTGCAACACCCCTCTGCCATGTACCACCCTGCCTTGGAGCCAACCAACTATGTACTGTAACCTCTACAAGCTGTGAGCTAAATAAACCTTTCCTCTTTTAACTTTGGGCATTGGGTATTTTGTCTCAGCAATGAGAGAAAAGTGACTGAGACACTAGGTTATTGGGAGATTGTCAACTATTTTATCTAATGTTGCCGTAGGAATGAAAGGAAGCCAGCCACTCATAGAGCAATATTGAACTTGTCAAGTTCAAACCTATAAAAATGTTTTTCCTAATTGTTATCATAACTATACCAAGTCCAAATAAAGCCCCATCTGGCAATTTAATCTTTAATAGAAAAAACTGTAGCAAAGCAACAGCTAGGTGATTTGATAGGAAATCTTTGCTTGATTTTTTAAAAAAACTCTTAATTAAAGAATTACTAATGGGTTCAAGGCAGATCAGAAAGTCTGTTAGGGGAGAGATAATGTGGAGACTTTTTAGCTGTTAATCCCCCTTTAAACTTCTCTGCAGTTCAGGGAGAACGAGGAAGGGCCCGGATGACACAGACTCTGAGTCGTGTCACAAGACGTTGATCCCGCAAGCTAACTGTGCTTAGCCACTCAGCTTAGGTACTATAAGTGTGCCTACTGGGCATGTGAGACATTGCTGTGCCAATGCCCTGCACTGGGTGGCAGAAACATGAGTAAGGCCAGCCATGTGCCCTTTACCAGGCTCACCATCCCGTGAGAGAGGATAGGGTCACCATTGGCGTGAGTCACAGGTGATCCATTTTTAGTGGAGGTGACATCATCTGGTGACTAAGGATCTGTCTTCAGGTAGAACCTTCCCCATTCTTTACCAGGGACCCCCACCCCCTGCACCCTCACTCACCAATTGGAAGCTTTCAGACCCTGAAGAACACCTTGGGCAGGCACGAAGGGTCCTCCCTGGAGCTTGTTAAACTTGCTGAGAGCGCAGAGCCTTTCTCCTTATGCAACCCAGTATGAAGCTGGAGCTGGAGAGTGGACCTGGCCCCTGTGGGCTCTTCCCATGGACGGAGTATGAGACAATGAAACCAGTGACCTTAGAGAGCAGCCAGGAGAGCCAGGACAGCTGTCCCACACCTATCTCCTGACGCCTCTGCTTTTCCCATGGTTTGGCCTAGAGATCCATAAAAGGCCTATTTTTGCAGAAGTTTGTCCAACTTGTGTTTCTGGCCCTGGAAGAAAACTGGCCAATAAAAATGGGGCCAAGGAAGCAAGGGGAAGGAATGGTTGATCCCAGCTGCTATTTCTGGCTGTGGGTTGAAGAATGAAGCAAGTTTGCCAGGACAGGGGGAAAGAGTGCACCAGGCAGTGGGTACAGAACGTGCAAAGTGGGGGCAGGGTCTGGTGGTTCCAGAAGTCGGGCCAGGAGTTTATGGCTCACAGAGAAAGGGGAAAAGGGAACTAACTCCAGAGCAGGAGCATTTGTGATACGTTGTGAATGGAGGGGAGGTGTCCCCAGGGTGGGCTGTCCTCTCAGCCTCTCCTTGGGTGGAAATTAGTCTTCAGCAAGTGGCAACCGGCAGGACAGCATTAGAGAACTGAGTGCCACGTTCAGCTAGGTTTTCCCCCTCATTACCCACCTCTCCCTGCTTGGCTTCTCTGTAATTAGAGCTTACTTCTCTGTCCCTGATTGCCAGCATTGATGACAAGATGTTGAGCAGAAATAAGCTGCTTGATATACTCTACTCAGAAACGCAGTATTTTGGTTGGATTTTCATTTGCTTGGAGTTATTGCAAAAAGTTTTTTAAATGTATTTTCTGGGTCTGGCCCTGAGAATATAGAAACTAAACTTGGAAAATGAGACCATGTGTGTGTGTGTGTGTGTGTGTGTGTGTGTGTGTGTGCTAGATGAGAAGACATCTCAGATTTCAGAAGGAATTCATTCCTTTTTTCTTTCCCCAAGAAGAAAATCTTAAGAAGTAGCACATGCAGTTTCCAAGACTTAAAATCCTACACAATTTTGCGAGTACCATGCTGATTTCATCACAGTTGCCCTATGATATAATTTCAAGTCAGGGATTGTGGTACCCCCTGCTCTGCTTTTGTTGTGCAGAATTGTTTTGTTATTCTGGGTCTCTTCTGGTTCCAAGTGAATTTTAAGAATGTTTTCTCTAGTTCTGTGAGGTGCTGGAAAAAAAAAAAAAAAAAAAAAAAAGACCCAACAGACAGTGGTTAGAATCAATGAACAGGTTAGAAGATGCAGAAACAACTCTAAACACACTCATCCACCTCACCTATGATAAAGGGGACCAAACAAGTTCACTGGAAGAAAGATGGCCTCTTTAATAAATGTAGCTGGAAAACTAGCCTTCTACACCCTGAAGACTAAAATTAGACCCATGTCACTCACTGTGCACTAAACTAAAATCAAAGTGAATCAAAGTTATAAATATTAAAACAGAAACACTAAATCTGCTGGAACAGAGAATAGATGGAACCCTTGAAGACACTGGTGCAGGTAAAGAGTTTGTGAACAAAACCCGATTGCACAGGGTAGTATTACAAAGAATCAACAACTGGGATCTCATCTTATTAAAAAGCTTCTGCACAGCAAAAGAAATCACCAACAGAGTAAAGAGACAACTCACAGTGTGGAAAAAAAATTGCCAGTTGTTCCTTGAAGGACTGATATCTAGACTATATAAAGAACACAGAAAAATCAGATTTCCCCCAATTTAAAGACCTAGTGACAAATACATATATAGAAAAATGTTCAACATCACTGGTCATTTGAGAGATGCAATTAAAATAATGCTGAGATTCCATCTCACTCCAAAAAGAAGGGCAGTTATCAAGACATCAACCAATAACAAATGCTGTCAGGGCAGTGGGGAAAAAGCAACTCCTCTCTACTGTTGGTGAGAGTATAGACTGGTGCAATCACTATGGAAATTCCTCAAAAACTAGGGCTAGTGGTTCCATTTGACCCAGCTATTCCTTTCCTTCCTATCTTTCCAAAAGAATTAAAAGCATCATACTACGTTGCTATACCATGCTCATAGTAGCACAGTTTATAATAGCTAAAATTTGGAATTTTATAACATCCCACTGCCCATCAATTCATGAATGGATAAAGATAACGTATTTTTTAAAAATAGAGTACTATTCAGCCAGAAAGAAGGATAAGCTCAAGACATTTCTACCTAAATCGATGCACGTTGAGATCATACTCTTAAGTGAAATAAATCAAACATACATGTGTAAATATCATATTACTTCCCTGGTGTGAGAAACTGAAAGTGTAAATAAGAACCAAAATGTATAATAGATATTGGGAGATGGGAAGAAAATGTTCAAATGAGAAAAGGAATCAAGGAGAGGGAAGGAAGAAAGGAAGGGAAAAGAAAAAAAAATAGAAGGATAAATGGAAACAAAGCTTTGTAAATACAGAGGAAAAGAGGCATTGAAGGAAGGAGGGAAATGGGAAAAAAAGAAGAATCAAAATATACCATGTACAGGTAGAAATTTCCTATGATGAATGTGATCATTATGTGTATCTGAATTGTACCAATAATTTAATAAAAGAAAAAAGTCCTACAAATTACCTCACAGTTCCTCAGAATGAGGGGAAACCCAGGGCCACTCTACTGGTTCTACAACTTCCTTTGAGTCTATAATCACTGCAAAATAGAAGTTTTTAAGAGGAGCTGGGTCTGTGATGAGATATTTTTGGAAAATCCTGGGTACTGTATCTTTCTGGTGGAGATCCACAAAGCACATGGTTGTCCCAAGGTTTGGGGAAGTCCTGGAGCAACAAGGTTCCATTTTGGGGGTGATTTAGGAACCACTTTAATATGGAATAGATACATACCACATGGTTGAATTATTTGAATTTTCAAGGGGGTCAATCTTTAAGAGACCAAAACAGAGTTTTGCGAGATTATGGGTAGAGATTAGAATCCATGCAAGAAGTCTTGGCTGCCTATGCTGAGAATTAATTACCTTCTGAGCCAGCCTGACTGGTGGTGTGCTGGCCAGAGTGCATCCATGACCATCCCGTACCCCATCCCATGACAACTTATGCCCTCTGGGCCCTGAGAACTCCATGGCCTGCTGTGCCCCTGTGAGGTTAAGGGATGGGGTGAGCATGGCAGGAATGCAGGACAGTCAAGAGGCTAGAAGGACCACAGCAGAGAGGAAAACGCCCTGGTGAGTGATGTGGACACAAGTCAGATAGGAACTGTACATGTATATCGCAAGGCAGTATGGGAAATAAGGTAGCTCTTGGCTTTACAAAATCTAACATCTGATTGGATGTAATAAGACAGAGATTAACCTAGGACAAAATAACACATATTCCAAAGAAGAAAATGAATGCCCCATTAGAGCCATAGTCTGCCAAGAGGATTTGAAAAGGGTTGTGTGGTGACCCATCAGGTGACATATTTATGTTGTACAGGTGCTCTTTCTGTAACAGTTCTAAATACATGGACTCTTGTTTTTGCCCCAGTTTCCCCTTGATTTAGTTAGGGCTCATTTTTTGTCATTATTTTATTAGACATTTTGGGAGTACATTGTCTCAGGTGGACATAAACATTCAAATAAACAGGAAGGAGAGAGAGGAGGAGGAAGAGAAAATAAGAAGACAAGGAAGAGAAGGAAGACAAGGAAGCAGACAGAAGACCACTGGGCTCAATTCTAACCCAGCACCAGACCTCACACAAAACAATGTGCGAGGCCGTGGAACTTTGTGATGTGAACATGTTGGTTTTTAGATGTTAAATGTAAATGTATGAAATAGGACACGCTGTGGTTGTGAATGTGAATTATTAGAACCTTTGTGGAGAACAGCTTGGAAGTTCCTCAAAAAACAATTAAAAATAGAATAATCTCAAGCTCCAGCGCTCCCCCTTCTGAGTGTATATCCGCAGGAAACAGAATCATCTGTCAAAGAGACAATGACCCCTCGTGTTCATTATAGCACTGTTCACCATAGTCAAGAACTGGAAACTACCCGAGTGTCCACCAGCTGACGAACGGATGAAAAAAATGTGGCACATTTATGCGGTGGAAGGTACTTCCACAAAGGAAAAGTGGTCCATTTACACAGCCAGATAGTATTCGGCCATGAAAAGAATGAAATCCTGTTATTACCAACCACATAGTTAGAACTGGAGCTCATTATGCTAAGTGAAGTAAATCAGGCACAGAAAGACAAGGACCACATGACCTCACTCATAATGTGGAGCTTAAATCAAAGTGATCCCGCAGAAGCTGAGAGTGGAATAGTGGTTCCCAGACCCTGGGCAGAGAAAGTTTGACCGACGCGTACTCAGCTACAGTTAGACAGTGACGAGAAACTGCGGCCTGATGCTATGTGATACATAGGGCGACCACTGATACCATATAGTACTGCTCATTTTGTCAAAGCTACAAGAAAGGACTTTGAGTATTTTCACCACAGAAATTATACACGTTTGAGGAATTAGATATATTTACCCTGATTGGAACTTTATACAATGTCGATAAGTATTGAAACACCACCCAGTACCCTATAAACATGTATCATTTCTATTTGCCCAGCATGTTCAAGGCTCTGAGTTTGAGTCTCTGGATATTGCAAAAATTAAAAGTAAAACAAATAAATAATGAATTAGGTCACAAGTTTTTAATTTTTTTATTTTAAAGAGAATAAAACTTTTTGGGGCTGGGGATTTAGCTCAGTGACATAAGCACCTGCCTGGCAAGCTCAAGGTCGTGAGTTCAATCCCTGGTACCGCAAATAAATAAATAAATAAATAAAAAAGAGAATAACATTTTAAAAAAACATTAAAAATGATGCAGAATTTCAAAACAAGATGATAGGAAATCAACAATAGTGGTTATATTGTGTATGGTTCAGATTATCAAATATAAGCATGCAAAATTGGTCCAAAATAATTAAGCATTAACTAGCAGCACAGTTTGTCATAGCTAAATCTTGGAAACAACCCAAATGCCCATCAGCTGAGGAATGAGTAAAAAGATGTGATATTTTTAAACAATGGAGTGTTACTCAGCTGTAGAGAAAGATAAACTTGAGGCTTTTATAGGTAAACGGATGCAACTAAGGAACATACTCATAGGTGAAAAAAATCAGACTCGTGTGTGTAAACATCATATTGTCTCCTTAGTGTAAGAAACTAAAAGAATAAACAAAATCCAAAAAGTGCAACAGATATTGCGAAAGGGAAAGAAACTGCTCAAAAGGAAAGAACAACTGGGATGAGGGAAAGGAGAAAAGGAAAAAGAAGGGGAAAAATATATATATACACAAGATAGCTAAGATAATTGTACTCCTAATTTCCGTTGGTTTATTGATAGGTCACAATTTTTATGGCACTGTTTGGGCATTTCTATTTTAAATACAGGTTGCAAGTGTGTGCATACACACACACACACACACACACGCACACACACACACACACACACACACTCACAGGATCCAACCCTAATATTTCTGTGCCAGCCCCAGCATGCTCCAGGACTCCTCTTCCCCTGGTCTCAAGGACATTGATTGACAGGACCCCAGTCTAGTTCTGCAAGGAAATGTCAGCTGCAGCACCATGTCCATAATCAGAGCTGAGTCACCATTCCAGATTTGGAGCAGAAGCCATGATTATCTGAGTGGCTTGGAAACAACCTAGGGCCTGAAGACCTGGGTGAGCGTCCAATGTTCCCCAAGTGCAGCCTTTCTGTTTCACAGGTGATATTCCTGGGAAGACGATGTCCCATGCCTGAGTGCTAGAAGGAGGAGAGCCCTGGACTCCCGAGAACTTTGCACCATTTCCAACAGAATTGGACTCTCTGGTAGGAGAGACTGCAACTGTCTTTCATCTGTATCAAATGTCAGATAGCTGAGAACAAGTTTTGCTTATATAGCAACCTCCATGGGATCTATGTGTCATAGACCAACAACTAGCAGAGGTTTTCACATAGAGTGAATCTGTGACTTGATTTGACAGTAGAACAGGATGAAAGTGATGCAGTGCAACTTCCAGACAAGACTAGGAAAGGCTTTGGTAATTGCTTGGAATATTGCTGCTATTTACAAGAAGGCTAGGCAGCCTCCAGAGGACCCATGACAGCCCTGGCTAACCCTCAACTGTGCAAAGGAGGCCATCTCTGACCAGCACAAGTAAACACTGCAGATGGCTGCAGCCACGTGAGTGGTGGTGATCGACGATGCTAAGTTTTGGTGATCCTAAGTGCAGGAGAGTGAGGAGGTTGTCAGCAATGGTCGGAGCAATGACCAGCAGACCGTTCATGGAGGTTGAAAAACAGATAGGAGATTGTGCTCGAAGGTTGGAATAAAATGTTATGTCATGGCTGTGACATATTATGTCATGGCCAAACAACTGGAGAAAATGTCACTCAGGATAACTGGTCCCAAAAACAACATCCTGTACTTGAGTTTTCGGCTGCATCATTTCCGCACTTCTAGGAACAGTTCTCTGTCTCCTACCGTTGCTGCACATCACAGCACACCAAAACTCAGTATCAATAAATCACCACTGACTCCCTGAAGATCCTGCTCTCTTGTTTGGGCTCAGCTGGGTAGTTCTCCGCTCAGTTTCACATGGTCACTCAGGAGTGACCATCTGGAGACCTATCTCTTTTTTTTTTTTTTTTTTTTTTTTTTTTGTCTTTTTGAGACAGGGTCTCACTATGCAGTTCAGGCTGACCTTGAGCTCACTTTGTAGCCCAGGCTGGCCTTGAACTTGTGAGGGTCCTCCTGCCTCAGCCTCCCGAGGAAACCTATCTCAAAAAAGACCAAAAAAAAAGGATAACCATCTTGAGTTTGAGGCCAACCTAAATGACATCACATGATGTTGTTTCAGAAAATGAAAACAAAAACAAAATACTGAATATCCTGAGGTTCCTCTCATCAGGAGAGGAAGTTTACTGCCCATTCCCCCAAATCTGGCCCAGACTTTCTGATTTGCTTTCACAAATATGTGGCACCAGAAGCTACATTGTGAAGCTCCTGAGCAAGGCTAGGAAAGATTGTGGAGCTTTTACTCCTGCCCTCCTGGGTGCTGCTGTCCCACACCTGGGCCCGAATAGCCACAGCCAGAAGAATCCACTGGGGGATGTGCAAGGCCACTGTGGCCCATCCAGGCCTCGTGGACCCACAGAACAGCTGCAGCTGCAAGACAGACCCCAGGCAAGACCACCAGAAGCCCGTCTCTGCTGAGCTCAGCCCAAACTGCTGACCACAGGATGGTGAGCAAATAAATACTTCAGGCGATGAAGTCACAGGATGCCTTATTATGTGGTGACAGGTCGTTAAGACACAAAGTAATAGCTGGGCTTTTCCTTCTGAATCCAGTTTCCATGCCAACGACAGTGGGGGCCAGGTACGGTAATGCATGCCATAATCCCAGCTCTCTGGGTGGCTGAAACAGGAGGCTAGCCCAGCTTGGGAAATTTAGGAAGAACCTCTCTCAAAATTAAAAAGTTTAAAAAGCAGGGAAGCCTTTGTAGCTCAGTGCAAAGGCCCTGGATTCAATCTCCCATACCACAAAGAATGATAATAATAGTAATAACAGTAATAGTAATAATAAAAGAAAGAAGGGAAGGAGAAAAAAGACTTTCTGGAAAATGGAAGAGCAGTGAACAGGAAAAAAACAGCCTCTCTGAGATTTGGTGTCCACATGCTGGAATATAGCAACATGAGGAAGAAAAGAAGGAGGTATTTGGTTCCTGGGGCCCAGCTAGAATCTGAAGGGAGAATGGAAGCCCACAAAAGGAGCAGAGAGAGAGACTTCAGCAAAGGAGAAGAAGATGGTAAGTGGTGCTTTCTCCCTGATCTCTGACTCACTGAGTGGGAGGGGCAGCTCAAGCCTGCAGACACGGTGACTATTGGTGACCCCAGAGCCCTCCATGAAGAAACACACCAATGGAACAGAGCCCCCATGAAGAAACACACCAATTGGTCCAGTTGAAATTGGACCCATCCACACCAGTGGATGCAGCAGATTGCAGTGGCTGGTGAGTTATTTGGGTTCAGGAAAGGTCGACTGGCCAGTAGCCATCTTGGAGAGGGGCCAAATGAGTTTGGAACTCAGAGTAGCTCCACGCTGGATCCATCTAGCAGCTCTCAGTGTCAGGGTGAAGTGGAACCAAATTCAAGTTAGCAGGAGGTCAGAGAGCCAGGTTCAAGCCAGCAGAGCTGAGTTCAAGATGGCAGAAGGCACACACAGTGTTGTAGGCTGAACAAATCACTTTCCAGCCTCACAGCCAGTAACCAGCCTGAACATCAGTGGAGCAAATGATTTGGCTTGCTGAGATTATCCACTACTTTGCCATAAATTTACAGCTGGCTTGCAGTCATTTGAAACCAGAAGAGACCTAGAAGAGCAAAAGTGGTTCTGAGCAACAAAGGCACAATCCCTGACTTGAAATTACACTACAAAGTAACTGTGTTAAGAACAGGATGGTACTGGCAGTGAAACAGACCCAAGGATCAATGGAACAGATTAGAAGACACAAAAGCAACTCTAAATACACTCAGCTACCTTATCTTTGACAAAGGTACCCAGCACATTCACTGGAGGAAAGAGAGCCTCTTTAATAAATGGTGCTGGAAAAACTGGCTCTGCACATGCTGAAGATTAAAATTGGACCCATATCTTTCACCATGCACCTAACTAAATTAAAATGGATCAAAGTCTAAATGTTAAAACAGAAACACTAAATCTGCAGCAACAGAGAATCGGTAAAACTCTTGAAGCATTGGTGTAGGCAAAGACTTTACGAACAAAATCCCAATTGCACAGGGAAATATTAGAAAGAATCAACAACTGGAATCTTATATCATTAAAAACTTTTGCACAGAAAAATTAACAGAGTGAAGAGACAACTCACAATGTGGGAAAGAAAATTGTCAGTTGTTCCTCAGACAAAACGCTAATATCTAGAATATATAAAAAACTCAAAACTTCAAGCCCCCCAAATTTAAAGACACAGTCCAGAAATGGGCATCTGAGGTGAATACACACTTCTCAGATGAAGAAGTATGAATGGCAAATAAATATATGAAAAAATATTTAACATCACTGGTCATTCGAGAGATGCAAATTAAAACCACATTGAGATTCCATTTCAACACAGAGAGAATGGCTATCATCAAGAAATCAACCAATAGCTGCTGGCAGGGCTGTGAGAGAAAAGGAACCCTTTTTCACTGTTGGTGGGAGTGTAGACTGGTGAAATCAGTGTGGAGATTTCTCAAAAAACTAGGACTAGAGGTCCTGTTTGACCCCGCTATTCTTGTTATCCTCCTCAAGAATTAAAAGCTTTATACCACAGGGATATATACACACCCATGTTTATAGCAGCGTAATTTGTAATAGCTAAATCTTGGAAATGACTCAAATGTCCGTCAACTGATGAATGGATAAAGAGGTGGGTTGTTTTGATATAATGGAGTACTACTCAGCCATAAAGAAGGATAAGATTGAGACATTTGGAGCTAAATGGATACACGTTGAGGCCATACTCTTAAGTGAAACAAATCATAAACACATATGTAAATATCGCATTATCTCTCTGGTGTGAGAAACTGAAAGTGTAGATAAGGACCAGAATATATAGTAGATATTGGGAAATAGGAAAAAACTCTTCAAATGAGAAGGGGAACAAGGGTAGGAGGAGGGGGAAAGGAAAGAAGGGACAAGAAAAGAGAATAGAAGGAAAAGTGGAAGCAAAGCTCTTGTAAAGAAGGAGGAAAGAGGGACTGAGGGAGGGGAGGGGAATGGGGGAGAACAAAGAAGTGAGATTTGCCATGTACAGTTCCAAATTCCCTGTGATGAGTGTTATTATGTCTCTAACATGTACTGATAAAGAAAAAGGAAAGAAGATACAGAGAGAAAGAAAAGACACACGAAAAGAACTGTCAGCATTACAGGTGATCTATTTTGAAGCCTGCAAAGAGACGGGACTTGCCGTGCAGGATTCCACTTGGTCCTGCCCCCTCCTGTTGCCTCGGAGGCCGCAGACTCGGGACCCTTGCAGGGAGCCGCTGCCTTGGTTGTTACCTCAGTTTCCCAGTGTGTTGCTGCTGAGGGCTTAAAGCACACGCACACAGAGATCCGGAAGCTGGGCTCTGTCGTGATCTCGGTCTCTTCCCACGTGAGGAGAGGGCACCTAAGACCCTGCTTCTGAACTTCTAGAGTGCAACTGAATCACCCGCTGACCTCAGGGACCTATTTAGTCTTTTCTCCAGTAGTGGGGATTGAACCCAAGGCCTCTGTACTGAGCTAGATCCCTAGCCCCTGTTTTATTTTGACAGTTTCACTGACTAGCTACATTGGCCAGGCTGGCCTCAGATTTCCTGTCCTCCTGACTCAGCCTCCCAGCCTCCTCACTGATCTCAAAATGCAGATTGTGACTGAGTGTTCAGAGCCAGCCTGAGACTTTGCCATTCCAACAGGACCGGGTGATGTCCACACTGCAGGTCCATGCGCAGGGTCCAGCGAGGCTGCCTGAGCCCAGTTCTGGCCTGCAGGGCTTCCTGGGGTGCTTGCCTGGTGCCCTCCCACAGCTCTGACCTCACTGGTCTAGGGTTGTCTGGGATCAGGTTTCCAAACATGTTAATTCCAGTGCACAGCCACGGCTAAGAGCCCTGCTCTGAAGAGATGGAGTGGCCTTGGCACTTGAGGTTGGGGCTGTCATTCTGCAGACTGCACCAGCCCCAGTGAGGGAGTCGTTCTTCCTCTGGGCACAGCTGGAACCAGCCAGGGGGCTGCCAGGGAAAGAGCAGGCTGTCATGGCCAAAGTACGTGTCCTGGTAAAAGAAGCTGAACACCAGGATCAAGGCAGGGACGTCATCATGGTCACAGTCCTGAGCCTCTCTCTGCCTCACCTTCTTCACATGAGTCTTCAAGCCACCATGGTAGAGGCAAGCATGCCAAGTTCCAGGCTTGAGTCAGAGCCTCAAGTAAATGGAGGTGGTGTTTGTAAACACGGTAACGTGGATCTGAATGATCAACTGCAAGGAAATCGAGGGCAGCACTTAGCTGGAGTGAATGCTTGCCAACATGAGACCCCAGACTGGGAGAAATGGCTTCTGGGAGTGCTGGACCCACGTCACTGTCTATGATGACTGCAGATTAGCTCCCTCTAGTTCAACCCCGGCCCTGAAGCCAGGATCTGAATGACTTTATTTCAAAGACATCAACTGTGAAAAGCTAACACTTGAGAATTTAATGACCTTTTCAGAATGCATTCTTTCTGCATTTTGAGGTGAAAGAACCTTATCTGAGACAAAAACAACAACAAAAAACCCTGCATTACATAACGGGTGTGTGGAATAAACCCCATATCACGTCAACAGGAAGCTAGGGAGATGGCATCTATTTATTTGCTCATGTTACAAGGGCAACTTTGAAAATAATTCTTGTGAGGTTTGGCTTTGCTCTGCAGCTCATGAAATATGTAATGTCTGTCTCGTGGGTGCAGCAAACACCACTGGCACCCAACGTCTTGCTGACACTTGTTTGGGGTTTTGGTTTTGCCTATGGGAGGCTTAGGGAGGAAAAGGCACCACACCATGGTGCTGTCTGCTTGGGATGGTGACACATGAGAGGGAGGAACAAAAGCCTAAGTGATCATATTGCAAAGATAAAAGCTTTGTTTGGGCTCAGAGTTTTGGAGGTTTCAGTCCATGGCCCATTGGGCCTGTTGCTTTTAAACCTATTGGGAGGTAGCAGATCCTGGCCGGAATGTGGCAAAGCAAAGCCATGCAGCTCATGGCCAGGAAGTGAAAAGGAGAATAAAGAAGCAGGATCCTTCTCTCCCCTCAGGAACATCCCCCACCATGACTAACTTCCTCCTCCAGGTGCACCTCCCTGGGGACCAAGCCTAAAGAACCTGGGTCTTTCCAGAACATTCTAGATCCAAATATAACAGACAGCGTGAGAGTGAGCGGGGGGAGGGAGACAAGGATTGAGGAGACACAAATGAGAAGATCTGAACTGAGACCATGCAGTCAGAACATTGCGGCTCCTGTACCAGCGCCACCTCCCCTTCTCACTGTACCCTTTTTCTCTCCTACTCTGTGCTCTACTCTTGCTTTAGACTCACATTTTTTTAAATCACAAAAGTACCAAATATAGCATACGTCTAAGAGTCAGCATTCTATCTCTACCCCATGCCTTGAATGGTGGTTCTCAGCACTTAGTATGTCTAAGAACCACCCTATTTGTTACTAAGCACATATTCCTAGGATCCACCCCGTAGGGCCTGGGCAATGGGGTCTGGGAGTCTTCATTTTTAAGCCTCCAGCCCAACCATTGGTCTGTGCCAATGGCCACTGGAGTCTGCTTGAAGATGTGCTGCATGCAGCATTCTCTTGAGATGCCCTGCAGCAAGGCCCGTGCGTGACCATTCACGCTTATCCACATACAGCTGTGTGTATGAGTACATACATGCTGCGTGACAACACAAACACAGCCCTGCACACGGACAGTATATTTAGTTCTCCCAGTCTGCCCACCAAGCCATAACCCAACAGCATTTCACTAGACAAATTAAACAGCAGCATTTCACTAGACAAATTAAGAGAATGAGAGCCTTTGTGAGTGCTTTTTGCAGTACCAGCCTCATGACCCCTCCAGCTGACAAACCTGCATTCACAGACGCACATGAAGCCACTCCTCGCTGCCAGTGATGTCCTAAAAGTTCCAGCCTGCCTTTACCTGCAGTTAGCAACAGGGTAAGCTTCCGGTTGCCCCGTAAATAGACTTAACCTGCTCCCCGTGATCATTAATGCTTTGGGGTGAGCCAGTACCTTCATGGGTGCTCTTCTGTGCCTTACTGGTCAGAATATTAAGATCGGTTCTCTAGTAAAACCGGGTACATGACCACAGGGGCCAAAGAGCAAAGGTCTTGGGGTCAAATAGGTCTGAACTGAATTCAGCTCCTCTTTGCCAACTGTATGTATTTGGGCAGCCAAATTCAGAATTCAAATTTTCTCACCTGCTCAATGGATATAACAATGCTTCATTCGTGAGTGTTATGAGTTAAACAACATGGTGACATATGGTCATAGTAAGATTTCAGCAAATTTTT
Organism: Chinchilla lanigera; assembly: GCF_000276665.1. Classification (NCBI taxonomy): domain Eukaryota; kingdom Metazoa; phylum Chordata; class Mammalia; order Rodentia; family Chinchillidae; genus Chinchilla; species Chinchilla lanigera. The sequence goes on along the minus strand of NW_004955465.1, from coordinate 9,540,685 downwards.
TCATTCAGCGAGTCTTCATGGAGCACCCGTTATCACACCCAGGTGGATCGCAGTCAGAGTCTACTTTCCTTGATGATGAGCAGGGTTAGACGGGGCCCTGGCAGCTGCGGGTTAGCGGTGAGTGAGCAGTAGAGACAAACATCCCTGCTGGGTGGAACTCACCATCTGTTGGTAGCCATCATCATTGGCATTCCCACTTCCTGCCAGCTGTTCCCATCTATCACCCTTGGGCTGTGAAATGATTTGCCCTTGTGATGGAATTAGGTGAGGAGGCTGCGCTGCAGAAGAGGTAAGAGGTGATGGCTATGCTCCAACTCTATTGGAATCAGTCACAGTCAGGGCTGTGATTAATTCAGGTTTCCTCATAGGACTCTGGATCAAGGCTTAAATATATGCCTATCCAGTACCACTAGAGCTGTTGATTCCTTCAAGTGGAAAACGAGACAGCTCTCCCTGAGAGTGCTCATCCTTCTCAGGTGAGGAACACTGGAGACCCTGGTCATCCTTGACTGCAGCATGCTGAGGAGTGCCCCACGGTCAGCGAGATTCTGAAGCCAATTAACGCGCGCATAAGGGTGTTCCCTGGGAATGAGGGGTTTGTTTGCTTGCATAAATTTTACACTTTTTTATATGTATCCAAGAAGTTGTGCCCAAAGAATTGCCAAAGAAAACCCAAGAGATAGTAAGAACTCCAGAATTTTTGTTTAAAAAAAGGGAAAGTGTTTTTGGAGTAGTGAAAGCCAGGAAAAAATACTTTTGAAATCTATTTTGAAGAAGCTTTGGTTACTTCAATTCTTTGTGTGTAAATGACTAATTATAATCTAATCTCAAGTGGTACAGAAACCGTGAAATGAAAGTTAGTCCCACATGCAGTGAGTTTAGATACTGTGCTATATTAGATACATCTGACAAAGCCCTTGATGGAACGATATATACACATTTTCCTAAAAGAAAATCCTTAAATAAATGTGGACTAAATGTTAAAGGAATATTAGCTTAGGCGGGGCCAAATTTGCAGTTACTCAAAAGCTTCCAGCCTGGCTGGGTTGAGACTCTGGAGGGTTTGTCTCAAATAAAGTCTTGATCGCTGGGGTGGAGACACTCACTTACTAATCCAAAAAATGTAACCTGGTGCTTGTGCACTTGTTTACTAATGAAAATCACATCTCAGGGCACCTCTTCCGTGGCATGCGGCAGGAATGCAAACATGAGCTAGCCTCACCCTGCACTCACAGAGCTACACGAAAGAGGAGAGGTCAGTGTGTGTTGCAGGGCCTTCAAATCCAGCCCAGCTGCCTGACCCGGTCCAAGGAGAGCTTCCTCCGCCTCTTCCTCCTGCTCTCTTGCCACACCCAGCCCTCTTCCTCCCACCAAGAAGCTGCAGAGAGCTCCCAGGCCTCGAGGCCAAAGCCCCGGTTGCCCTTTAGTCAGGAGGAACCGAACAAACACCAGGAACCTCATTTCCAAAATCTGTTTTAAAAAGCCCAGGCACAGTGAAAGCACATTGTGTGTCTCGGTGTTGGTCTTGCAGAAATGTTTTTCACTGAAGAGTTTGTTTCTTGCTTCATTTTTTCCTGTGTCCTTGGCGGCAGCACCCACATACCAGCATCTCACCCTTGCCCTGCTCTCATAGGCAGGACTTCCAAGATCAAGTCTATTGTACTGGGCACGTGGCCAAGTGACCAAATAGCTTCTGTCTGCTGCATTTTTCCAGGGCTGGGACAACATGCCAAAGGGGTGACATCACAGTGGAGCCGCCAGCCCTCCGTTTCCTGTTTCTTTCCTCCTGACAGAGCTGTGAATCATATCGGTTTTATCATTTGATTGGGGAGCTCATTTCCCTGTTCCACAAACATTCTGAGTCGGAGGAGGTGGGCGCCAAGGGCAATCAAAACACGAAGTCCCAAGTTTCTTTTTTCTTTACAGAAGTGGATCACACATTCTCAGTCTCCAGAGAAAGAGCACCATCTGGCTTTACTTGGAGTGGTTTTGTGGCATTCACTGGGTTCCTGGGTCAGAGAGTGGTGACCTCAGCTGAGGAGCTGGGCGCTCACTGTGCCCAGGTGAGGGGAGGTTCTAGCCAAGGTGGCGGGCCAGAGCGTCAACTCTGGGCACACGTGGACCATATGTTCTAGGGGAAGCTCTCCTAAAAGTAATCCCAGCTGAGTGTTGTAAGACTTATACAGTGTGGACAACAATCTATGATCATGGTTAGGGACTCCTCTCTGAAACCTTTCCCCTTGTGTCTGTGTCTGCATCTCACCAACCGCTGCCCGCAGGCAAAGTGCCGATTAGAGAAGGAAGGTTCAGCCAAGAATTTGGACTAGTGAGTTTGACACTAACACACCAAGGACTTGTTCTTGCACAGAAGGTATAGGGTGGGTCAGTGGCAGGAGCTATGCACACACTCAGCTCCCTAGAACTTCTTCTTACTTATCACAAGCACATTGCTAAATGCTTTAGTCACTTGCTATACTACAGGCTCAGCAGTAAGGGTTTTACTTGCACTAACTCAAGGTTAGGAACACATCCTTCCGGGGCTGTCATTTTACAAATGAGGAAACTGAGGCACCAGGTGGTACCTGACCTAAGGTTGGACAGATATCCAATCTCACAGCCTGGACTGGTGGTGAGGATTTTGAACAACTGTGGGTGCATGTGCGTCAGGTAAAAGATGAGCATGATGTTATGGGTAAGCTTTTTGGTTATGATAAAGCAAACGCGTACTTCAGAAATCCCACAGATAGTTTAGTGGAATAACACTGAGCGCGTGATTTGACGTTTCTTTTTATTGGAGACACACCGTGATGTGATGTGAACACATAACTCAATACGTGCAATCTAAGCAGGCATCAGTGCCAATGACGCTGCTGTTTAACACTTCTGGGTGCTGGGTGGGCCCAGGTTGGACCCCCATCTGGAGCCACTTCCAGAGCATCCCTCTGCCTACAGAAGTGATAGCCACACACAGTCCTCTGGGCCTGCAGTGCTACGTTGGTGGGATAATGCCGCTTGCTGAAAATGTCTACCAGGCCAGCCTTGTGCCTATTTAACTGGCTTCCTTCTGACTTCTGAAAATAATAGTTTTCTTGGAAAAAGGTTGTTGTCCCTGAATTCTGATTATCCCAGCACTTATCTAACAAACAGGAGAGGGTTTCTTGGGCCTAGGAACCTGTAGAGGTCAGACGGGAGCCTGAGTACTGGGTGTCACGAAATTAGTCCAGGAAGCCCTGAGCTTCCTCCTCCTGTTCCTCCACCGCTGTGACAGCTGCTCCATAGCCTTGTAGGGGAGCAAGCTGTGTTTAATTTTGATTTTAAATGAGAAGCTACAGATGACAGTGTGTCTTTTTGTATTTATTTATTTTTCAGTTGAGATAAAATATACATAACATAAAATTACTATTAGCCGTATTTTTCTTAGCCATCATTTATTTTGATGCATATTCTGGGGCAGATGCTCCTGTAATTGCTTGTAAGGGCTACATGTGTACATCAGCAGCTTCTAACAAACATAAAGCGAAATCTCCTTCCAAACTGGGTAGACGTGTTTTGCTTTTCTACCTTTTTTGTTTTCAGTTTTATTACCCTTTACAAAAACTATGTTTTGTCTTTTGTGTGTGTGTGATAGGTTTCACTGTGCAGTTTACACTAGCATTGAACTTACTTTGTGGCCCAGGCCAGCCTCAGATTTGCAGCAATCTTCCTGCCCCAGCCTCCCAAGTATTGGAATTACAGGTGTGCGCCACCACGCCCAGCCCAAAAACTATTTTCAGACACATAATAGTTGTTCATACTCGTGGGAGACAGTGTGATCTTCCAACATGTTTATAATGTGCAAAATCAGCTCAGGGTAAGTGGCATTTCCATGCCTCTGATATTGGTCATTTCTTTGTTCTGGGAATGGTGGCAGTCCTCTCTGCTGTTTTAGACTCCGTGGTTACCTGTTGTCCACCGTAGTTCCCGATGTGCTAGAGAACATTAGGACTAGCTCCTCCTGTCCAGCTGCAACCAGGAGCTGTTCCCCTTAACGTCCTCTCTCCGTCCTTCCTCTGCCTAACCCTGCCCAGCCTCTAGGAACCACCTTTTACTCTCTGTTTTTGAGCTCTCCCTTTTTCAGGCTGCTACATATAAGTGAGAGTGTGTGATAGTTGTCTTTCTGTGCCTGTTTCCTGAACATAACACCCTCCAGGCTCATGTACGCTGTACAGATGACAAGATTGTGTTCTTTTTCATGGCTGAACAGTATTCTGTTGTATATATACTAGCTTCTTCATCCATTAATCTTTAATGTACTGATGGACACCTGGGACATCTTAGCCATGTTTAAGTGTACACTTCAGTAATGTTAGGATATTCACATAATTGTGCCTCTGTCTCCAGAACTCTTTCATCTTTCCAAACTGAACCTCTAACTGTACATTTTCTGCCTTCCCATTAACCCTGGAAACTGCCATCTTTCCTTTCTGTCTGTATGAGTCTGAGGGCTCTGGATTTCACACGTAAGTGACATCAGGTAGCATGTGTGTGCTGTGAGTGTGAGAGACCGCTTATGTTACTTGGCACAATGTGGCCGAAGTTCTCCCGTGTTCCAGCAAGCATTAGAACTCCCTCTCTATTTAAGGCTGGCATGTTCTGCCTTGTATGTAATACTATACTTCATTCATCCATTTACCCATCAGTGGACATGGTGCTTCACCTCTTGACTTTTGTGACTAATGCTGGTGTGAGCACAAGTGTACAAATATCTGTTTGAGTCCCTGCTTTCAGCTGTATTGTGGGGAGGGATGTACATATGTGAAAATGGAGCTGCTGTATCACATGGTAATTTAAATTTTTAAGGAAATTTTCTACTATTTTGCTTATTTTTTTGTAAAAGGCTTCATAGGATTGGCAGGTGCCTTTGCCAATGGCTATGGTTAAATCCCAAAAGAAAGATCATAATAAACTTAGATTTCACAACAAGCCTGAAGTAATTCTCCAATGGGGTTGCAGTTTTGATGTTTCTTCTTCACACAGCTACTTACTGGAGAAACTCTGGGAGCTTTCTTTTCTTTAAAGATCAAGGAAAAATAGTGGCATCTATAATTACTAGTGCATAAAATCTGCAATAGAAGGGAAAGGTGGGATGTGCTCTGTGAAGGAGAAACTGCAAATAGCTAAGACTGTTGCTTCAGTCTCCCTCTTCCTGGCACTGGCTTACTAAAACTGATCAATCGTCCCTCATCTCTGCAGCCATTTATTCCACCTGACAAGCACGAAGCCTGCTGCATTTGGATGGGGACAGTGCACGTCCCTCAGTCTGCGCCCACTTGCTTGCACTGGGGTCATCCGTGTTCCTGCCTTGTTGCTCAGGTGACCCGGGAGTGAGACGATGACCGACATGAGCTCGAGGCCTGGAGAGGGCCGGTGACCCCCAGGAAACCTGAGAACCCACATCCTATCTAAGGGGTGGCCACTCTCTCCTCTGGGCTTCTCGTCCTGTGCGAATGCAGGCCCACTTTTCTAGATCTTCTAATTTCCAGGGAAAGCCAGAAACTTTGATTTTTCATGTGAAATACTCCAGTTTTTAAATGCTAACCACTAACCAGGAAAAACATCCTGAGACATACACAGACCAAATGAAACACATCTGCGGGTCCGCACAGCCCAAGACTGTGCTCCCCACAGCACAATGGCCACGGTGCACGCCCTCCTTCCCCAGGGAGTCTACGGAGAGGGAAAGAGTGACCGCCAGGAAACCAAAAGAGAGTGCGTCTCCAGGAAACTAATGAAGCCACAGCTTTGGTCTCTTACCTGCCCGGCCCCCCTCTCTGGGGCCGTATATTTTGTAGTGACTTCCAAGGCAAGAAACTTCTACCACAAGTAATGCTGTTTCCTCGCTGCCCTAACTTCACTGTCCTCACATTACGTAGCACTGAACTGCCTGAGGATATTCTTTGGAAAGTGCAAAGGCGAAGGTGAACTGAGATACTCTGAGTTTGAGTTGAGAGGAAGGTTTTGACGGTACTGGGGATTGAACCTACGACTATCACTCTGAGCTGTATCCCCAGTAGCCTTTTTTAAAAAGTTACTATTTTGAGATTGGGTCTTGCCAAGTCCACTAATTGTCCAGATGGGCTTGAAGTTATAGGCATGCACTACCACACCTACCTGAAAGAGGTATACTTTGTGGTTAGCACATGTAACACCTTGGGCCATAGCAAAAGTGCTCCACTCTGACCCTTGTCTGGCTTAGCATGAGAAGTTTTCCAGCTAAATAACTGGGTCCACCACAGCCCACATCCCAGATTCTACTCCATTCCTGTGATGCTTGAGCTTCTTACCAGACACGGGAACCTGCACCAGGCTTTGCTTGGACTTCTCATCTGCAGGGAGGTCCTGTTTCACTCTCCTGAGGATGACAAACTCCACCGCTGCTGCCTGCATCCCTTGGCCTAAGGGGTGGCCAAGAGGTGGCTATGGAGAGGAAGCGTGGCCATCAGCTGGGCATGTAGGGGAAGGTGCGGAGGAGCCAGGCAGGTATCCAGTGACCATACCCAGCCTCCCAGGCTGCTAAGAAGGCATAGTGTTTGAGGAAGAAGTGGAGAACATGTTTATTTAATAGTTAACTCACTTCATCGATAATGTTCAACTTGTAAAACTTTTGCATACTTGGACATCTGGTCTAGAGACCATTTATCTGTACTCAAGTCCTGACCCCACAAACATTAAGGGTGCACACAGGTCGCAAGGACTCTGGCCTATAACTGTTTTGGTCACTACTGCTGCATAACTATTGCTCCAAAACTCAGTGGGGTGGTAAAACATTTCGTCACACTTGGGACTCTAGGATAGAAACTCACCCAGCCATAGCTTGTCTCTGCTCAGCAAGGTCTAAGCTCTCCACTGGAAGAACTCTGTGCTAGCTGCGCATTTCAGTGTTCCTCAGAGACAGAGGCAATAGGACATGCTCCTCGTTATAAGAAAAGGGGTTGTTGGGAAGATTACGGCAGCTGAGAAGCCCCACGATAGGTTGTCTCTAGGCTGGAGATGCCAAGATGCTCACATCATGGCTCAGTTTGAGCCCTAAAATCCTCAGAACCAGGGAAGTTGATGGTGGCACTCTCAGTTCAATGCCCAGAGCAGAAGTACCGAGGGAGTGCGCTGCTAGTGTAAATCCCAAAGCCCAAAGGCATCCAAAGCGAGAGACGGATGTGTCCCGGCTCTCGGGTCCCTTCTGCATTCGCTCCTTCAAGACCCCCAGCCAGTTGGATGGGGCCCATTTCCACTGAGGGCAGCTGTGTCCCGCCTTGTCCGTTCAGACTCGGGCCACCCTTCTCTAGTGACACCTGCACAGAAGCTCCCAAAGCAATGCTTCCCTGGCTTTCTAGGAAATCTTAATCCAGTCAAGCTGACCCCTGAAACTAACAGGCACAGGCTGAGATCAAATGGAGGCCAGCACACTCCCACGTCTGCATGTGAACAGGTGCCAGCTGGGATCCTAGTTGGGGCTGGGACCACAGCACCTAGGCCTGGTGGCTTCCTTACCGATGCAGAGCTGCCGGAGCTTGGGCAGGGCTGCAAAGGTGAACTCCCCAGGGAAGGAAGCAGCAGCACACTGCCTTTTCTGCCTTCTGTGGGTTACAGCAGAGTCACCAGGAGAGGAGCTGGAGACCCAGGCTGGCAGAGGATCTGGGGGCCATGTTTCAGAGTCAGCATGCAGGCAAACACTGTTAGTCATTCTGGAGTTGGATAGACTTCCAGAAATATAACTTACAGCTAAAGAGCATTGTAAGGAAACTTGAAATCATCAGAAATTTTAGAGCTTCTACTTGGAAGAAATGGCTATACTTCTTAGCAGGTTTCTATGAGGCTTTCCCTATGCTGGAAAAATCCTGAGAAATAAAGTGGGGAACCAACCACCCTAGGGAAGTGAGCCCTTGAATAAATGTGCTCTCCTTTTTTCTCATTTATTTATTCATTTAGAAATAAAATTCTAAATGTTTATATCATCAGCTATGAATTCATGAAATTGAAAAAAATTTAAAATACCAGTTATAAAAACTTAAATTTGCACTGGGTGTGGTGGTGCACACCTGTAACCCCAGCGCTGAGGCGGGCTGAGACAGGAGGATCACAAGTTTGAGTCCCACCAAGGCGGCCTAGCAAGCCACTATCTCAAGATAAAAACATTTTTTAAGGGCTGAGGGTGTAGCTCATTGGTAAAGTGGGTCTGGGTTTGGCTTCCAATACCACATACACAAAAGAATTAATTTTGATCAACCATGTCCCAGGAAAGACTGAATTACATCTTTCTGTTCTTTCTGCAGAAAACATCCGCAGAGTGCTACCACGGGGAGAGGTGCCAAAGGCTGTGCCCTCAAACACTGCAGGTGTTTCTGACTAGTGTGCCATTGCACAGCTCTCTTTAACTACTTGTACTCTGGACACAAAGTAGTAATTAAGCTAAAGGAGAAAAGCCCCACATGAGCAAGCACAGGAAAGCTTTGCAAAGAGACGGGACTCAGTGGGTGGAAGGATGGGGCCTGGGCGGGGCTGAGTCTGCTTGGCAACCCACCTTGACAATTGCCCTGCCGCAATCTGATTGGCTCAGCTCTCTGCTGACTGGCCAGCGCCTGGGTAGCACTCGGCAAAGAGTTCACATGTCATCACCTTCAGGGAGAGTGAACGGGAGCAGCAAAGGCTCAGGGAAGGAGTAATCTTGGCACATTTATCAGAACGTAAGGAAACTGGCCTCGCTTGGGTCCAGCTGAGCCAGTTACTAGAAATACAGTTGTTTAATGATAGTAAGACCAATTGTGAAGGGTGTTGCACCTCCAACCCAGGAAGTCGGGATACAACCCAGCAAGCAGCAGGTAACAATGAAGTCTTTCAGAAAAGTAGTGACAAAATGGCTATTTTTTTAGGGAGATTACTGCAGTAGTGGATTGAGGAAAAACCAGGAAGACCTTTCTAAGAGGTAATCCAGGCATGAGCTATCAAAATCAAACAAGGTAAGCAGGGATTTAGGCCTGTGTGAGCATGACTTCCTTAACCAAGGTGGGTTTTGTTAGCCTATGTGGGTCATTTGTGCAGGGCATCTTACGGCTCTCTTGAGATGTCCCAGTCTTACTCTTTCTGGTCATTGTTGCATGAGCAGACACAGCCTTCTCACCTCTGTCCCCGGCTTCTCTGAGGCAGAGGCTGCTTCGCATCTGCAGCAGCTCCCTGAGCACTCACTGAATCATCTCACTAACCTTCTTGACCACTGGGGAGGGGAGACCTGCACAAGTGCATTCCCTTTGTCCTCACTACATGGTTCTGAGGCTCATTTCAAGAAACTTTCTGCAGTTCCTGTGGGGTCACAGGGTGGTACAGCATGGATTGGGAACACCCTTCAAAGGCCATGTGTTAAAGGCTGGGTCCTGAGCTTGGCATTGACCATGGACTGAAACCTCCAAATCTGTGACAGAAAATGAACCTTTCTTCTCTGTAAGGAGATGATCTGAGGTACTCTTTCTTACAGTAATAGAATGCTGACACAAGTTATCTATTGACATAGCTACTTAGGTTGTGCTGGCTTTCCTCCTGCAGCCCTCGTCCTGCCCTTTGTGACCACATTCCCTGATAAGCTACCTGTGTGCAGACTTTAGTCCCCTCAGGCCAAGAGAGAACAGGATTTGCACCTTTGTTCCTGAATCCACCATGTTTCTGGGCTCTTACAATGCTCTGCCCCCACTAAAAGCATCAAATCTTCATGGCCCACTTTATTGGAATCTTTAATATCTCCTTTTTAAAAAATAATTTGTAGAACTAACAGCAATGGTTCTCCGCCTGTAGGTAAGTGATTTAAAATACTGGAAAGAGGTGAAAATTTAGACATGAGATCAGAACTGGAACCACGCTACCTATGTGGCTAATAATCAAGGGCAAATCACATACTTCGTCAACCCCTTAACATTTCCATCTATAAAATAGAGAAGTAATATAGGATGTCACTCACGGGGAGTTGCCTGGCATGCCTGAGTACCAGGGTTCAATCCCTAGCACCACATGCATGATAAAAGATTTGATAATGAAATTCAAAGCATTTCTATCACTGTCAAACAGGTCTAGGTATGCATGGCAAGCAGCTGTGCTGTCAAGTAGCTCCTAGGAATAGCTCCCCAAATAAAGTTACCATGTTCCTGGGGTGCTTGCCTCTTGATTTCTGGGTTCTCATCTCAAACAAAGAGTTGAGTGAAACAAGCCAGAAAGAGTGACAAAGTTTATTTGAAAAGTGCAGGTAAAGGGTGAGGAGGAAGCTAGCTCTGCAGAATGAAATTGGGAGTAAGAAAGAGGAAGAATAGAAGCAAAAATAGGTGTACACCCTGGAGGACACAGGGCAGGTTACCATGAGGAAGAGCCACAGTATCGAGTCCTTCACAGCACCTGTGTCCTTTGATGCCATCCGCATTTCATGGGAATCCAAAAGAACTTCTCCCTGTGGGGTCCCAGGAGGCGGTGGTGTTTACATTCTAGGACCCCCACGCCTCTCTGCCCAACCACAACCTCCTCTCTCAGTTGCTGATTCAAACATTCAAATTCTGTTCTCCCTTCCTCTCGGCTGCACAGTCCCTATCTGTGTGTGGACAGGTGATCACCTTTTCCCAAATTTCTCACATTTCCTCATCCTCCCAAACCCTAGCTCCAGGGTAAGCCCTGAATGACTTCAAGAGACAATTTGCCATTTTCCTGACCACTGCTAATGGAAAGAGCAAGAAGCCAGTAGGGAGATCTGGGAAGGAACACCCTCACTCTCCTCGGTGTCATCAAGTGACAGCACAGCACACAGCCCCAGGAACAGCTGGAATCACTCATGGCCCTAAGGCATTTCGGCCTGCAGATGAAACAGAAGGGGGAAGGTAAGATCACTGAGCTCCTGAAGCAAGTCACATGCACAGGCCTCATGGCCTCTGATCTCCAGATAAGTGAGCCCTTAAAGACTTAAAGACAAGAGAGAAGCCAGTGTGAGTGAGGCTTCCTCTTACCTAGCACGGAAAGGCTCTCCACTGTGAGGGTGTGCAGACAGGCTCTGTAACTCACAGATCTACATTTATTACTAACTAGCAAGAAACCAGTGATCTATGGAACAAGTTGAAAACTTCTAAGGTTTTATGTTAATTTAATTTAGTGTCTCTTTTAGAAAAAAAGTTACCCTGCACTTAGGAGGCTGAAGTGGGAGAATGACAAGGTGAAGGCCATCCAGGTGACATACTGAGTTCAAGACCAGCCTGGAGTACATAGCAAGACCCTATTCCAAAGCCACCTGCACCACGAGAAAGAAAAGAAAAACATTTAGATCACTGTCATGATAATTTGAAATAGATTCCAACTAGAATTATATGTATATATTTGTAAATATATATATGTACACAAATAAACAATTAAAAGTCTATTAAAGTTTAAAAATATTTGTAAAACTCATAAATCATCAAAGCAAATGCTACATAAAAATAAAAATGCACAAACTGATATCCTGAAATAACATAAACACTGTTAAAATGTAAATAACAAATGAGGAGAAATAGTTGGAAATCGTATGACAGATCAAGGGGTTGATATTCTCTATTTACAGAGTCCTGATAAATCAATATGAAAAGAATAAATCTCAGTAGAAAAATCAGTACTATAGGGTGCAGCTCTGTGGTGGAGTTACCTAGCGTGCATGAGGCCCTGGGCTCAATCCCCAGCAGCACACACACATACACACACACACACACAAACACACTCTCACACACATACATGTGCATACACAACAGGTAAAAGATTGTAGAAAGTCAACATGTGAAAACATGCTAAATTTAAGATCAAAGTCGAGGGCCATCAAATTTTCAAAGTTTACCAATAATTACAGTTTATAGATTAAGTACAAGGAACTATGAGAATTCTTTCACAGAGATAGATGTGCAAGAATGATCATTGTAGAGTATTATAAAAGAAAAACAAATGTCAGCACTACAAAGATGGTAAAATCCTGATGACATATTCTTATGCCAAAAGACTTTGGGGCCAAACATATCAGAAAAGAAGAAAGGAAGGAAGGAAGACAGGGAAGGAAAGGAGAAAGGAAAGAAGAAAAGAAGGGGAAGGGAAGAAGGAGAAAGAGGAAAGTCAAAAGGAAGAAGGAAGGAAGAGAAGGAGGGAAGAAGAGGAAAAGAGGAAATGGTTCAAAAGAAGCATGAGAAGAGAAAATAGCTTCCCACGCAAGAAACTAAGACTGAAGAACTTTCACAGGGAGCTGCCGCTGAGCTGAAGGGATTTAGTCTTTCTCCTGGTGTAAACACCTGCCGAAGCTGTATTGGCTCCTGGCGAGTCTGAGCAGGAGTCCTGGTACTTTGTCAGGTTCCGGTCGTGGGACCACTGGCCTGTTCCTTCCTCTCCACCACCCAGCTGGGCCTTCTTGTGCCTGTTTCACCCCTGCCAGCCCCTCAGATTCACCTTTGAGCTAAGCTGATAACACGTCAGCTTGAGCCGAGCAGCCAGTGTGCAAAAGCCTGCGAGCTGATGACGCCTCCCCACCCCCAGAAAGTAGAGTTTGGGACCTAGATAACGAGGCACAGGAGGAATTGCACCAGCAAATAAAGTTTAGATTCTTCTGATACCTCTTGGGATCAACTTAGGTAAGTTGCGAGAAAGCTCTAACTCTAAATCTGCACAACTCAAAAGGATCAGAAAGTCTGTTTCATTGTTCACATGAAAAAACTCAAGCTTAGAAAATTATATGACTTCCTGTAAGCCCATGACAAACGTGCTTCGTGAGAACCCAGTCGTGACACCCAGGCCCCTCAAGCGCATGCAGCGTGATTTTCTCTCTGCTCAGGATCTGAGAGCCCTAAGCATTTATAGAGTGAACTTCAGACACCTTCAACCTAAAAAGAGAATAAAAAATAACAACCACAGCATTGAACACTTCTACTATAATAGGACTGCGGTACCAGTAGTGTTCATGTCACATGCAGACCCCAGAGAGGAAAAACTAAAAACACATAGAAGTAGCAAGGGGCCATATACATTTTTTAATTTTTAATTTTATGACTAATGGTTGTTGTACATAATGTTTACATTCCTCGTGAGAAGTTGGTAATGGATAGAACACACCTTCATTCCTTTTGCATCCCCTTCTCTCCCTCCCTCTATCTCTTGATCCCCTTCCCATTGGAGAAAGATGGATCTTCCTGCTTCCTACTATCTCTTTGTTGCTCTTTATTTATAATTAGGGTTTCTCATATAAGAGAAACCATGTGATATTTAAGCTTGTGCATCTGATTTATCTTATTTAACTTTATACTCTCGAGGTGCATCCATTCCCACAAATGACTCAGGTTTATCTTTATGGCAGAGTAGCACTCCATTGTGTGTAAATATCACATTTTCTTTATCCATTCATCTGTTGATGGACATACAGGCTGCTTCCAAAATTTAGCTACTGTAAATTGTGCAGCTATAAACATGGATATGCATGAATCCCTGTCTATATGATGTCTTTAACTCTTTTGGGAGGATACTAGAAGGGGAAAACCTGGGTCAAAGGGAATTTCTAGTTTCAGACCTTTGAGGAATCTCCATATTGATTTCCATAGTGGCTGTACTACCTTCCAACAATGTAGAAGGGATTCTCCCCACCCACTCCACAGTCTCACCAGCATTTATTATTAGTTGATTTCTTGATGATGGTCATTCTTTCTGGAATAAGATGGAATCTCAGTGTTGTTCTAATTTGCATTTCTCTAGTGGCCAGTGATGTTGAGCATTTCTTCGTATGTCTATTGTAGGCCATGTGACTTAGTAATAATTGTAAGCCACATGTCCTTGTCCAGTTTGTGCCCACCACCAGATCCTTAGCCCTTGAGCTTGGTAACCATTGTCCAAAGAATCACTACAGCTTTGCAAAATATTTAATTTACTGAAGACCCTCTGGCAACATTCAATTGTAATCAATTCTTGGGTGGCAACTCCGTGAATATGGTGACTACAGCGGGTGGTCTTGTGGATAATCTCAGAGATATAAAATGAAAGAAGTTTTTTCTTTTTATATCTCATCTGCCACTGGAATGTCAGCATCCTTAACATCATTCCCAGGAAGTTCTGCCAGAGACGATAAAATACACCAGGACTTAGATACCCAGACTTGATCCTAATGCCTGGGACAATTGCACATAATCCCACTGGCTCAGCAAAACTCCAGCTAGTCAGTTTTGGTTATAAAGAAAGCATGGCTGTGTGTTGAGATACTCTCGATCCACCGCATCTTAGGAATAATGTGATGAAGCGTGGGCTTTCTTATGTCAGAGTGGCCACTGGAGCTTGTTGTGAAGGAGAATTTAAGGAAGCCCTAAGGAGGCCGCCCTAGGTCCCCTGGGCAGTGACAGCTGGTGGTTTTGCAAGTGTGTCTCAGATGTGCCACAGAGACCATACCCTGAAGTCAAGGACAGACAGAAGCATCCTGGCTAGCATCTGCCATTTATCTTTATAAGATAAAGTGGAAAATGAGTTCACCTTCAGCGTTCCGTTATTCCTCTGTCTCCACCATAGATTCTACTGCAGAGAGGAGGTGAAGACTGCTTGGTTTTTTTTTAGAAATATGGGGACAGATGGGTCAGTTAAAACCAAGAAAGAAGTTCAATATTTAGATGAAAGGGAAATGGTACCACACTTAACACCCTATACAAAAATATTCAAAATGGGTTAGAAGTCCACATTGAAAATGGAAAACTAGAAAACTTCTAGAAGAAATCTTAGGAGTAAATTTTTGTGACCTTAGGTTTGGCAAAGAACTTCCACATCAGACCCCAGAAGCACGATCCATACATGGAAGGCTGATTGGTGAGACTTCATCAAAATCAAAACGCTTTGCTGTACAAAGGACATTAAGGGAATGAAAAGAGCTGTCAGGCTGGTAGAAATTACTGCAAAATCACATATCTGATGAAGAACTTGCACTTAGAACCCCACATAAGCTCCAAAAAATAGCATAAAATGAATGCTCAATTAAAAATGAGCAAAAGATTTGAGCAGATATTTTACTACAGAAAATATAGAATGGCAAGGAAGCACATGAACTGATGGTCAGCATCATTTTCCACTTAATGAAGTGCGACTTTATACCATTTATGAGGCAACAGCTATTGAGTAGAATGACTAAACTCTGAAAAATAAAAACACAATGCTAAGTGCAGGTGAGAATGTCAAGTAACTGAAGCTATTACATACTGCTAAGAACACAAAATGAAATAGTCTTTATAGGAAATAGCATGGTATATTTTATACATTGAAGACATCATCTAACTTAACAATCTTTACCGTAAGTAGGGAAAGGAAAACATGCCCAACAAAAACCTTTTACCTGAATGTTTATAACAGTCCTGTATTTACACTTAGCAAAAACTGGAAACAATCCATATGTCTTTCAGTGGGTAAACTGTGGTGCTTCCATACAAAGGTGTATTACTCAGCAGCAGAAAGGAACGAACTACTGGTACATGCACCTCTAAAAACCAAGTGAAAGACAGACACAACTGAGGCTTTGCCAACAACTCGAGGGGTTCAGGCATTTGTCAAAACTTATATAACTGTACTCCAAAAAGAGTGATACTGCACTGTACACACATTTAAATTTTTAAAAACTTGAATAAAAAACTCATCTCAAATTGTAACTAAAGATAAATTTTAAGGAACTAGCCCATATCTTTATATTATCTAGCCCCAAATTAAAGTGATGGGTGGAAACAGCACAAACCAGACTTTTTCTTCTTGTGCAGTTTCATTTCCTACCTCAAACATCAGCACTCTGAACAGAAAATATAGGTCTGCAGAAAAGTCAAAAATGGAGGAGGCAGGAGGTAATTAGACCAATTAGGAGACTCGGTACTAATAGTTGTGTTTGTACATTGCACAGCTATCCTGTGTCATCTTCCACACTTGAAGACTGTTTAAAGAACAAATCTTAACAATGATGAGCCATGTAAAGTATACAGTGGTATCCACAGACAAAATCATAACTCCCCTGGGGCAGATGGATCCTGGGATCATCAGGAGAGTTCTGGGAAAACTATGTTCTGGTCTGGTTATCCATGACGGCTGGAGTGTAGTGGGTTTTCTCAAAAGCTCCATGGTGCTCCTTGGCAGTCTTTCTGGGGCAGACAACCTTAAGTCAATATCAGGGAGCTCTGGCTTCAAGGAAGGAGGCCACCATACAGTGGCTGAAAGTTAAGAGTCCAGTTCACACAAAGCCACCCAGCAGATTAATTATCTACCGAGACATTGTCCTGATGAATATATTAACACCACAGTGAGATCTGCTGGTTTAACTTGAGACTAATAACCAGGACCTTTCTTATCTTCAGAGCTCCCCATGAGTGCCTCTCTGTTCACCCAATGCTAGGTTCAGATATTTTCTGAAGCATTTTCTTATCTCCGAATTTAATTTCCTGTTTGTTGGGGGTTGATCACCCAGCCAAAAAAGCTGGTTGTGATCCTTAATTGTGATCTTCAATTTGACCCCAGTAAGGAGCACTTAGCGGATCAGTGAAGCTCTGGGTGTGTCTGGGAGTGACTGACATGTAAGCCACAAACTGAAGAGGGAAGCCCCAGCCTGGGTGTGGGCGGGACCAACACACAGGCTTGTAGCCCGGATGGAATAAAAAGAGTAAGACAAAGTTTGTCCTTTTCCTTCAAAGAATCACCAGTCTCTGCCGTTGCCTTCAGATGATGGTCTCCATTCCCTTCAGGGTTCCAGCACAGACTGCAGCTTTCTCACAGACACACATCGGTGACTCTGCAGTAAGCTTTGAGCCTTCCCTTTGGCTCTTCGGGGACCCTCCAGCTCTCCAGGGTGTAGGGCTGTTTCTGCTTCTTCCACCTCTGTTTCCACAGATGGTCACTGGGACTCCTTTCCTTTTGATCCTATGAGCTACCTAGTAAATCCTTCCTATAATTATACATATATTTTACACTGATCCTGTTTCTCTAGGAAAACTGAACAGATTTTGGCACCAAGAGTGGTTCAAGAGAAGCAGAATTCTAAGGATGAATTTCTCCAATCAATTTAGAGACTTCTGAAGTTGGCCCTGAAATTTGATGAGACTCGAAAGTGTCCTGTGGAGAGTAGTAATAGTACATGGTGTGAACTGTGTGAAGTAAAATACAACATAGATAGATCTGTTTGCTTTTTCTAATTCTTAACTTGTAGGAGTTAAGGAATTTGGTGACTCTATATGCAATACTTTTGAACATATTTGGAAGAGTAGGAAATATGATGTTGGCTTCTTGCTCTCGGCATCTCTGGACAAACTACTAAAGGAAAATCATGAGCTCCAGTCATGCACAAATGATCTAAATGCTTCTAAGAATGAAGACAAAGTAATAAAGGAAAATCATAAGCTCAAGGATTCAAACTCCCAGCTGCACACAAGGCATAAAAAAATCTAAATGTATCCTGAAGGAAAATCTTCCTTTGAGCTGTAAAGCTGAAGTTGTTGAAAAGCAAGCACAAACCTTCATAATTGAGTTGCTGAGTTGAACACTCAGCCTGAAAGGGTATGTTAAGTGAAAGTAAGAATGCGGATGGGAGAACGGGGTCCTGTGAATGGGGTGGAGATGTTTGAGAGGAACCTGAGGAAGCTGGGACACTGAACTCCTAAACTATTTTCCTCGAATTTATTTTTATTTTTATTAGTACATATTTATAGTACATAATGATTACATTCATCACTGGGAGTTGGTATATGCACATAACACTTCTTAATTATCTTCACTTCCGCTTCCGCTTTCCTCCTTTCTCCTCCTTCCACCTCTTGATCCCCTTTCCATTTTCTCCCCCGCTGCCCACTGCCGCCTATAAGCCAATGACCAGGCTCAAATCTGAGGAGGTCTGTAAAGATGAGCTCCATAACATGACCAATAAGGAGGTCTGCTCCACTCCCGAAGAACTTCTTGAGTTTCTAATTTTTACAAGCAGGGATCTGAGGCACAAATATAGGAATGGATTTTAAGGGTGTGAGATGCTGGTAGAAGAAAGACAAACCTGGGTAAGGATGGGGCTTGTTCAGTAGAGATTCTGAATTTAATGTCACAACTCATGAAGTTAAAAAAAGGTGCTCACAGTTTATTTGGATGGTTGGCTAAATGTGGATCAAAAGATGGTGCACTGTGAATGTGCTGGAGATGCTTGATATTCCTTGGTTTACTATTGATGAGGGGATTCAAGGCTTAGGGAGATGGGAATGCTACAGTGGATTTACCAGGTAAAGCCTAATCCTCCACACTAGGAGGAGCCATAAAACGTATCCCTCACTAATATTTTAAGAAACAGATTTGTGAGGGGAACACCACCACCCTTGAAGAGCTGTTGTTGCTCTTGTCTGTATGTCAGACCTTGCAGTGGGGACTGAAGGTACTCAACTGGGAAACTTAAAGGCATTAGGTTTAATTGGGTCCTGGAGTGGCAGAGGGCATGTGGTAGCACTAAACTGCTGAAGGCAAAGTAGGCAGACTTACCGCAATGACAACAGACAAAGATCAGAATGGCCAGACACCTGTAGACCTATAGCATTGGTTGATTAGTTATGGTTTTCCCATAACTAATGATTAGTTATGGTGTTCCCATAACCAAAGTGAAACAGACAGGAAGCCCACTAACTTTTACTGGATTTATATAAACAGCAATATCTTAGGCCAAATGAACTAGAATCTACCTCAAATCACAGCAACAAAGAATTTCTGCTCCTCAACCAGGTTCTAGACTTGAGCCATTTCACAGACTCAGAACCCCTTTGTGGTGGATTAACTAATGAGCAGCTCAGAACCCCCAGCTGAACTGAATCAGCATGGGGTTAGGTGTAGAGGGCCCACCTGAGGATTGCTGCCAACAGCATAAAAAGGAGAACTGGAGAGGAAGAGGGTGTGCTGTTGATTCTCCTGGAGAAGTTTGTCACATTGGCTTTCCTGATATGAACTCAGATGTTCTCGTCATTGGAGGAGCTCAGGTTCTTGCTGTCACAGGATGGCTGTGATTCTTTTCAGGGCAGCTCTGGTCTTTACCTGGTGGGTTGCTTCCTGACCCCAGTACAGATCCCTTAGCCTGCTGGCACAGAACCTTCGTCCCACTGGGGCAGACTTTCTTGCTTCTACCATTGAGCTTTGGATCTTCCCAGGGGAAATCCTTGATATAGACTTGCATGAGACATTGTTGTAGGTGCTAGGTCTTCAGCTAGGCTCACGCAAGACATCGCTATGGGATCCAGGCCCTCAGCTGAATTCTTTGGGTCTTTAGTGGGCGGACAGATCTCCTGCACTCTTCTGCATTTGACTCTTTGGGTGGGGATTACAAAATAATCCTATAAATTTTGTGTTTTATATTAAATCTTTTCCCTGGAGACCCTGACTACAACAACAGTGAATAAAAAGGAAGCCAGGTCCCTTTGGGGGAGGACCTGGTACAACATCAAAATGTGATACTATCAATCTCTCTCCCATCCTTCCCCAAAGAGAGCTAAGGCCTTTGATCAGGGTCAATGTACATTGGGAAAAAGAAAATGATCAGACATTTCAGGGACTACTAGACACTGGTTCTGAACTAATACTGATTGCAAGAGATTCAGAATGTCATTGTGGCCTCCAGTGAAAGTCCCTGTGATAACCTATGGAGGTCAGGTGATTGATGGAGCCAAGGCCTGACTCACAGCATCATTGTTTTTTGTCGTGGCCATTTCTCTGGTAATACTTTTAGAGGCTGTGCTTCAGCTGGGCTTGGTGGCACGCACCTGTAATCCCAGCACTCAAGAGGATGAGTCGGGAGGATCACTGTGAGTTCCAGGCCAGCCTGGGCTACATAGTGAGTTCAAGCCCAGTATCAACTTCATAGCAAGGCCTGTCTCAAAAAAAAAAACAAAAAACAAAAAACAAATAATAATAATAACAGCTATTTTTCTGGTGAGGCTTTGAAATCTCACCAGAAGATGCATAATCTTTTGACAGATAATTGCAGCTTTCTCTCTATCGCTGCCACTCACCTGGCCAATGTCCACAGAACTGAAAACAGCTCAGCTTAGTGATTTTTTTCTCACTTTATGATGATGTGAAAATGATAGGCATTGAGTAGAAACCACACTTAGAATGTTGAAGTGGGATCTCTTCCTGGGCTTGCAATATGTGGTCCCATCCCCTCTGGCAGTGAGGGGCAGAGGCAGGCAGCTAAGCTCCCACTCAGCACCAAGATCATCAGAGGACACAACCCACACTCTCCGGTGTGCTGCGTGAGCAGTATAGGGTAGTAAGTGCATTTTCTGCTCACTGTATTTTCAATTTATGCTGTGACCTCATCATAAGTGGAGGAGATCTATAATCTCAAATAGTCTAAAACCCCTCATAATTTTACTTTTGAGAAAATTACAAAGGACATAAAAGTATACTATTAAATATGACATTTGCTGTAGGTTTTTCAAAAGCACCTTTTATCTGGTTTGCTATTTTTAGAACTTTATCTGCAGCCATTCAGATGTCACTGTGGTAAACTGCACACAGAATTTCTAGCGTTGAACTATCTATGATCACAGCCTATTCATCACTATATAGATGATATGTACATCCATATGTTCATAAACTGCTATATCCAATTTACTATCATTTGATTTTTAAACAATATTATGAACAACATCATATATTTTAGACATACAAACAGCAAATATGTTTCCCTGTAGAACCACTGTGGCTGAGATGGGTATTTTCTCAGCGCCCACTGGAGGGGTCACTAGCCTAAAATCCAAAATCCCCAAAACAGAAGGAAGTTTAAACTATTTTCACAGATAAAAGATTATGGACCCAAAGTATTAATTATGTAAATATACAAGGATATGTGAATGAATAAATAGATAAGAACCAAATTTATTACTTGTAATGCATGTAATACTTGCTTATTCTTGGTAATGACCATGATGGCGAATATTATATAAGAGCTCTGCCAAGTAACGAGTAGCTTATCTGTAAATGAAAACAACATAGCCTTGGAATGATTAGTTTCTGCCACTGCATTCATAATTGAGTTTAGTAATTTAATTTCTTGGATTTTTCTTATCTGGCTTAGATATTGACAACTTCCTTAATACCCTCTTCAACTGAGTTGGACAGCTATTTAGATCTACCATAGGGAAAAATTAAATCTTCATCCGCCATAGTAAGGAGTCAATAGATAAAGTCCAAACTTGATCAGTTATAAAAATAGCAATGTAAGCATTACTGAAAAATGAGAAGGTGAACAGCAGAAGAAACATCTGAAAGGATTTAAAGTGTTGGCCTCTGTGGAAGAGAACAACAAACTAGAAACTGTTTTTGACTGTTACAACAATCCTTTTAGTTTTACTTTTCTTCATAAAACAAGAACATAAAACTGAGTTTGATTCCTGGTACCAAAAAAACAAAACAAAACAAAAAAACATAAAACCATTTCACATTCTCTTAAACCACTCTTATCAAACTGGTACTACTTTGATAAAAACTAAAGAAAAAATTTAGGTCTTATGAAACTCAGAGGAAAGGCACAAAATTTATTTTGAAATCGGTGAAATCTCTGGATTTATGCCTCCCTTGTTTGGCTAGCATTTCTTTATCTACCAGGAACACACATAGGAGTCATGGGTTATTTCCCTAGCTTTCTGCAGAGAGTGTATGTTGCATTTTTTGTCTCTGAATATATGAGCATTCTTTTTTGTACCCTGTAGCATGCTGAGATATTGGCTTTCCACCAAGCAAATGTTAGGAGGTACTTATAACCTCCCATCAGGAAGCAAGTAATTGTGATAGTTAACTGTGGTGTCAACTTGAATAAGAAGTGCCCCGTTGATGGATTTAACATAGTTCTGGGTGTGGTGATTGATTTTGTGAAGAGGGCAGCTCATCCTGAGTATGGGTGGCACCAACCAATAGGCTTGTAGCTTGGATGGAATAAAAGGGTAAAGAAGAAAGTCTCCCTTCTGTTTCTTTGGAGGAGCTCCAGTCTTCATTATACTTTTGGATGTCCATCTCCAGCCTTCCTATGCAGACCTTCCCACCTCCTGTTACAAACTCACACGGAACTCTGTGGTGAGCTCCAGGTCTTTGACTTTTGATGGGATCCTTCAAATTTCCAGCATGCAGCCAGCCCTTTTGCACTTTTCCACCCCTGACTCTGCAGATGGCCATTGCAAGCTTACCTTATAAATTCTGTAGCCCTCATGTGCTGATTTTCCTTTTGATGTTGATGTAAGAGTATGTGGATTTGCTTTGACAATTAGTTTGGAATTCAGTGATGGTGTTGGGAGAATCCTTGAGTAAAGGTGCAATCCAGGAATGCCCTAGATGGATGGCCCTTTAGGCACCCCAGACCAACACTAACAGCTTCATTTCAGGCTGGTTCTGGAGGTGACAATACCATACATCTGCCACTTTCAGGGTAATCATTTTAAAACAAAATTCAGATTAGTAGGAGAAAATTTGAATACCAGTTGTACTAAAAGGCGTTCTTGGTTGAACTTTATTATTGCTAGGTTTTCTCCTATTAAAATAGTTTAAGTACTTAGTTTGGGAATGTTTTCTAAAACTACAATTGTTTGTATATTTTCTTACCTTGTGGCTAAGCCTGGAGGAGGTTACATTGTCCCTAAATTAAAATTTATATATTTAATTTGTATATTCGCAAGCACTTCCTGTTCATTGGGGCAGAGTGTTGTTCACTCCACTCTCACCATTCTTATTGCTGATAACATTTAGGGGTTTACAGCTGTGGCCTTTAGAATGGGGGAATTTTCACTGAGAATCAAGGCCATAACATGTTCCCATCATGGAATATAGGGAAAAGTCTAAAAATCAGGATTTCATACTACTTGGATATATCTGTTTCTTTTTTTTTTCTTTGAATATTTTTGTTGTTGTCCTTTTGTTAAACTTTTCCAAGTGTTCCAAGCTAAACGTTCTAATTCTAAAAGCTGGCTAAACCAGGCATTGTAGTGCATGCTTGTAACCCCAGCCCTCTCGAGGCTGAGGCAGGAGGATCACACAGAGTTCAAGACCAGCCTGGACTACATAGTGAGACCCTGTCTCAAAAACAAAACAAAAAGCAAGCAAACAAACAAAAAAAACAATGAAAATATACGGGCTGGCTAAGGAGCTTGGAGGCTGGGGTTAATGTAAAAAGCAGCAGCTGTTATATAATAGGAGGAGGGATGATGAGGTTTGGGGACTGTATTGACATTCAGGTTCTAATTAGATTGGAGGAAGGACAATTATAATAGATGTGACCAAGCAGAAGTCCACTGGACTTAAGTGTGGCTGATGAGTTGTATAACTGAAAAAAAAGGTGGCCAGGCAAACTGATTGTGTTAAATGTCATAAAGGTAATTAAGAGAGAACAGTAACTTTGTGGGTCTGTGGTTAGTGGGAGTGGTACTAGGAGGTACCAGGAGCGATATGACATTTGAGCTGACCCTAAAGGTTGGTCCAGTGGAGGACGGGAAGTATGTCCAGGGGTAACAGTTGCAATAGTGCATCTTCTATTCAGGAACACTGGGAAGCTTAGAGGGGATGCTGCATGGTTTGGAGTGTTGGGAAATGATGGGTGGGTTCACTTCTTAAGGACTGTGTGGGACAAATGAGGAAGATTTGGAGGAGATTTTCACATAGAAGAGTGGCATTGTCAGATTGTTTTTATGAGGATCGTGGGTGACAAGACAGATAAGAATGCACAGACAAGAATGAGAATATAACTGGGTATGGTGGCACACACCAGTGATCCCAGCACTCAGAAGGCTGAGGCAGGAGGATTGTTATGAATTCAAGACCAGCCTGTGCTAACACAGTAAGTTCAAGGCCAGATTGAACTACATGGTGAAAACCTGTCTCAAAAAAACAAATAAATAAACAAGCAAACAAAGAATTAGAATATGCTAGTTATAGGCCAATAGTGAGAAAACTTTAGGTGGGGAAAAGTGCCAATTTTTTGGATTAAGGCAAGTGGTTGGGAAGGAGTGTCTTAGTTACTTTGTTTGTTGCTGGGACACAATACTTGACACCCACAACTTAAAGGTTTGCTTTGGCTCACAGTCTGTAGCCACAGTCTGTAGGCCTCACAGTCCATAGACTCAGCTGGCTCCAAGCCAGGGTGGCATGTCAGAGGGGCATGGCAGAGGAGATGTAGCTCCTGGCATACCAGTGGGAAGCACTGAGGGATCAAGGGAGGAGGAGGGAAGAAAAGGACCTTTCAGGCCATGCCCCCAGTGACACACCTCCTCTGACCAGGCTCCACCTCCCAAGTCACGTTACACTATAAACTCAGTGGACTAAGCAACTGATGTTTGTCACACCTCATGATCCAACTACCTCCCAAAATCTCCACATATGAGTGCATAAAACTTTGGGGGACATCCAGATACAAACCCAAATAAGGGGAGATGAAGTAATGTTGTGAAATAGTCTCCTAGAATTAATTATATGCAAACCAGCACAAAAATGTCTAGATTTCTAGTTTGAACAACTGGGTGAGTGGTCCTCAAATTTCTAGTTTGAACAACTGGGTGAGTGGTCCTCAAATTTCTAGTTTGAACAACTGGGTGAGTGGTCCTCAAATTTCCTCTTGGCATGCAAATGCCCTCTTTTATGATCGTGTAACGAACTGTTTCTTGTTAAGGTAGTTTTCACAAGCATCGTTGCTGGTAGGAAAGGCTGGTATACATGCCATGGCCAGTTCTTCCAAACTCTAGGCCCCATGAAGCACTGGTTTCAATGAATGTTAATAGCTATCCTCTTTAAGAAGAAATACTTAATAATACTACAATTCTTCATGTAGAAACATGAAAGACTTTACACCCTTCTTGGGGAGCTATACTGGAAACTAATACATTAAAGGCTGACAGTAAAGAAGCTCTGATACTCAATTTCCCACAATGAGCTGTGTTCAGAACACTTTTTGCATGAAGACATATTTGAAGAAAGTGCTCCGGAGAAGAGAGTAGATTAATTGAACGCAATATCCATATATGACATTTTGGAGATCAGGACTGTAGTATCAATTGCTCCTGCATCATAAGACCTGTATCTAGTGGTGTGCCAGTAAGTGTTTCCTAGCCTGCTTGGGGTGGAGGAAGGTGTGAGGAGATACAGAAGGAAGTGCCAGAGATCATTATCTTGGAGATCAGGAGAGCAGACCTGCTAGGGCAGTGTGAGAATTGCTGGATAATCTTGAATCTCCTTTGGCAGCTTGAGGTCATGAATTTAAAGTGAGAGTGGGCAGTAGTGATTTCTGCAGCAATGGTCAGCTACCTGGGTCTAGGAGCTTAGAAGCTGGGGATGAGTTTAGCCAGGATTTAAGTCCTTTCAGATGAGAATGATGGCAGGAAAGGAACATGAGAGCTTCAGGAATAGGTCCGATCTGTGGTGGGGAGGGAGGAAGCATATGAGGGTGTGATGATAACAGAGAGGTGTGGGCCTTCATACTGGGAGGTCTTGAGCTGTCAGGAAGAAGCTGGAATTTAGAGAACCAGAGCCCATAACTGGGGAGGAAAGAAGGTGGGACTGTTTTAGAAGTCACTGACTGGAAGTAATAAGAACTAGGGGCAGCCATACTAGTGGAAGAGCAAGATAGGGCAGGAAAAGAGAGTACTGGAAACAGGGAGGCCCAGGTGCTAGGGAGGTCATACTGATGCCCCTGGGGGTGCAGAATGGAAGAGCAATGTGGCTGAGCCAGGTTCTAACAGTCCTCTGTGATTTAGGAGGAGGACAGCGAATTCCAAAGATGACAGCAACAGCAGCGTAGCAAGTGGGATTTCCAGGTAGCTTTCGAGGACCCGGAAGTATTAAGGAAAATAAATGGTGCTTTTGAAACAACATGGGCCCTCATGCCACTTGGAGAAGGTGTGAAATATCAGAGGAAAAACAACCTCTCCTTAAGGAGCTGCAGGAAGAAGTAGTGTCGTCAGGTTGGAACTGGACTCGGGTCTAGGACCAGAGGTAAACAGAGGTTCCAAGAGTTTACTAAGGCTCCGTGGCACACAGGGCACAGTGGAAGGGTTCAGAGTGCCGCAGGGGTGGGGACAGGCTGGATGAGAGTGTCTCTGTTCTTCATGGCATTCGTGGACTGACCGCAGATGAGGACAATGCCAGGAGAGGACTGGTCCTGATGGAAGGTGGTTGACGCAAATCGAGTAGAATAAAGCTAGGGAGAGACTTCACTCTGCTTCGACAAAAATACCAAGAAGGTAACTTTGTACTTAGCCTCTTCGGATGCCTTGTTTCCCACCGCCAGTGCAGCTGTGTCCACAGAGTTTCTGTGTACTTTAGCAACTGCACAAGGTGGGCTGGTCAAATACTCGCTGCAGGAATGATTCCTCAGAAGAGGCCTAGATCAGTAGCCTTCCCTGCCCATACATTAACATGAACTGTAGCCAGTCTCCACTCCCCAAGGACTCATCCCAGAAGACGATTCCATTTGACTCTTCTCTCCTTAGTTGCTGTGTCGTGCCTGGAGGAGCTCCATCCATCTGAGAAGAAGGTTGCTTTCTTCTACGAGGCCAGCCTGTCCAGCCAAGGGGCACATTTCCCACTCAGAGTCTATTTTCCTATGGCCCATGTATGTGAACCCAGGACCATACTCTTGTTTGCTCTGGCTCTTCCATGTCTGTGCTTCACCGAGCACACAGATAGGTGCCAGTTCCTGGAAAGGCAAGGATCTGCTCTGCAGACTATCCCTCTCCATGGTCAGCCTCCAAAACCCAGCCCTGCACTGCCTTGTAGGTGCCCATGGCTGTTCTAATTTAAACTGAATGACTCAGTGACACTAGCTGGTCTCCTGTGGTTGGTGGTTACCATCCTGGGTCAGCACAAGGATAAAACATGTTGGCCATGGCAGAAAGTTCTACTGTAAGGTGCTGATCTAGACCATGAATATCGGTTCCTTTCTAACTCATGTTCTTCCCTCTGCTACAGAATTCATGAATTAACCCCAGAAGCCCCAGGTGTGAGAGAGGAACAAGTGGAGAGCAGCTCCGCTACACTGAGTAGCGGGCATAGCACAGTACAAGGGCAGCATGTGGGACGGCCCAGCCATACAGCTCATCAGGAAGCATAATAAGTAGAAGGAGCAGATGAAGGTGCTGAAGCAGCGCATCGCCGAGGAGACCATCATAAAGTCGAAAGTGGACAAGAAGTTCTAGGCCCACTATCATGCTGTGGAGGTCAAGCTGAAGCTGAGCAATGTGGGCCTGGTGACCCTGAAAGACATGAAAGCCAAACAGGAGGCTCTGCTGCAGGAGTGGGAGAGGCAGCTGGCCCAGAGGAAACAGCTGGAGGAGCACAAGCTGCAGTTGGAGATGCGGTGGAAGAGGAGCGCAAGTGTGAGATCGCCAGCCTGTCCTTCTTGCTTGATGAGCTCGACGGTGATGATGGTGACCAGGGCCATGGGGTGCAGACCAGCACAAGCAAGAAGAACGTGGGTGAGAATTCCAATGTGGACACCAGCTTCCTGCCAAACCTCGAGTGCAAGGAGGAAGAGAAGTGGCTGCTAGAAGAGCTGCGCAAGAGCCAAGCAGGAGCAGGTGAAGAGTGAGGAGATGGAGATCACTTTCAGCTACAGGGAGAGCTTGGGGCACCAGCACACCACGCACATGAGCAAGGGCAGCACCGTGCAGCAGTTCCTGAAGAAGGCCCTGCAGGGTCTGCACCAGGACCTCCATGAGCTGCAGTGGTGGATTAGAATAGCTTATGTACATCAAGAAAGATCTCATCCTACCCCACTACCACACCTTCCATGACTTCATTGTCACCAAGGCCAGGGGCAAGAGCGGGGTGCTTTTCCACTTCAATGTGCATGATGACACATGGCTGCTCACTGACACCACCGTAGAGAAGGACAAGTCACACGAGGGCAAGATCATGCTGCAGAGCTGGTACCAGAAGAACAAGCACATCTTCCCCACCAGCCGCTGGGAGCCCTATGACCTGGAGAAGTGGGAAAAGTACACCACCCAATGACCTGAACCAGGAAGGGGACTCACCAGCATGGGAAATGCTTGGATTTCTGGGCCCTGCAAATACCAACTTGGTTCTGTGACCTTCATTTCTTCCCTGAAATTTAATAAAGCTAGAGGGGTCCCTTTATCCCAGTTTGGTCATACTGTTGTTGGTGGTGTTCTTTGTTGCTTGGTTGATCTTTCAGACTATCCTTAATTTTCTGTGTGGTCCATTGCCTGACTCTGCTGTGCTCTGTTAGTCCATGGCCAGGCAGACTACATGATGAAATAAGGGGCATATTTTTGGCTAAGTAATCATGAGTATGGGTTGTGAATCCAGATGACTGGGTCGGATTACCTCCCTAAGCTTCTTATTCAATGTATACTTTTGAGCAAGCTTATTAAACCTCAGTGCCTTCATTTCCCCACCTGTAAGGGGAAATAGCAATACCACCTACCTCATAAGGCTAATGTGAGTTAAATGAGTTAATACTTGTAATGCACTTAGAGCTCAGTAAATGTCTTGTATTCCTTTTATGATCTTGATTGCTTTATTTAAAGTTCGCTGTGACCCAGTCCTGAAATGTCTGAGGTGCTCTGCGCACCCCTCCTTAGTCTCTGGCTTCCTGTCTCACCATGAGATTCCCTCCATTATGCACAGGGCCAGTTCCTCTTCTCCTTGTCCCCCTCACTGACACTGTCAGGGAGCCCTCCCATAGACACAAAGTTGTCTGATCAAATCAATATTCATGTGTTTACAATATACTTTTTCTGGAGTTAATAATTTTCTTTTTTTTTTTCTATTTTGATTGAATTTTATGTTCTTAATATTAAATCAACCTCATACTTCCTGTTGGTCATCTTCATCCCCTCTCAGTATTAAAGCCATTAGCATTGTCAGTGTAATAAAAGAACAGGAAGAAATTCTCCCAAGATAGTGAGTTTATTTGGAAGTGACAGTACGTTGCAATCTGGGTTAGTGGTGTCATGGTAAACTATGGGGTAGCCATAGCTGTACTCAGGGAGCCAAAGGAAAGCAGGGCCTCTAAGGACAAAATGAGGAGGGTTATATAAATTGCCTTGAGACCCAGAGAGCACTGGTTATGGGCACTTATCTCAAGAGTGATGTCAGTTTATTAGTGAAGACAGTGCGTCAAGCAAATGTTCTTAGATATCTGACTAGCTGTCCTTGTGATTCATGTAGCAAGCTGTGGTTCAGTGGAATCTCTTGGAATAATTTCTGCTATCAAGCAACCAGTGTGTGAGAACCCTGCCTTCATGGCCTTCTAGCTCTGTTTAGTCAGGATTTGACACGGGAGCTCTCTTTTGATTCTGACAATTTTTGCAGCATATTAATCACAGATATTTTTCAAATTCTTGATCTGATTATTTTGATATTCCTTCTACATCTGACTTTTTTGTTTAGTTTCTTCAAACTGTAATATTATTATGAATTTGCCTTTTAGTATGCCTTGTAATTTTTTTTTTTTTACTGAGAGCCAGAAATGTAATGGGGATAAGAACTGCTGTAAGTCGGCCTTTAGTGGTGCAGAGTAAGGTGTGGGGAGGGGAGCGTTCCATGGCCCTGCAATTAGGGTTTAGTCTGTTACCAGCTTGTGTGACTAACCTGGGAACTCCATGCCAGTCTCCAGCCTCTCCAAATCCCTGTCTCCACCATCAACACTTACATGGGACAGGGTGGCTGGAGGGGGCAGGAACTGGGTACTTCCTTTCCCCCACACAGAAAGCCAGAGTGGCTGGAGTTAGGTATTACCCTTCCCCGTTTGGTTAGGCTGTGATGATAACCCAGCAAGTTACCCTCTGGTTAACCACTTTCTCCTGAGGGCAGGCCTCATGAAGGAGAACAGAGTGTTCTGACATATTTTTAAATGGCTCCTGTCCCTCTGCCATCGTTGGAAGTATGAACAGGTTTTCTTTAAGATTCGCCATGTGGCCCCTGGTTGAACCCCTGCAGGTAAAACTCCCAAATGCATGGGCCTCTCCTACGAGTGGATCTCCCTGGGGTTTGTAGTTCTCAACCTTGCGCACGGGGCCTCCTACAATTCAGTGATTGCAGGTGGCTTTTCCTACCCTTGTGCTGGTTTCTGTAGTTTCTGCTGTGAGCTCTGCTCAGTTAGCTGGGATTGTCCGAATCTGCCCATTTCACTCTCCACTTTGGGGGACATTGGTTTGCCAGGTGACTTCACTTTGTCTGCTTTTTTAGTTTGTTTGGGTTTTTTTCTTGTCTGTAGGATGGAGTGGAGGCTTCTAAGCTCTTCATAGAACAGACCGAGAGCCAGATATTCCCCCTTTAAGTATTTAAAAGCAGTAAGCATCCTAATAATTTCAGCTTCTGGAAGCTCCACCTCCGGCGGCTTTCCCACCTGCACACTCCACAGTGCTGGCCTGTGTTCCAGAAGCTCCCTTTGGATTGTCCTGAGACTCCGCCCCACCTCTCTGTCAGTTAAATCCCAGGTTTCCTAGGTCTTGGGCCTCGGTGCCTTCTTCTTTCTTGATTTGCTTCATTACGGTGACAGTGTATTCTGTTGCTTACAATCAAGGCTGTTTGAGAATCGTGTTTTGAGAGGATGAAAATCCAAACTCTTTCACCTTCCTTCGGGATTGAAAGCTTGGCAGGATGGAAATCACCTCCTCTCTGCGTGTCAAAGGCACTGCTTCACAGCCTTACCGTTTGCTTTCTTGAAGGCTCCATGGGACCCGGGTAGCAGAAGCTCAGGTAGAGGAGCCTTCACCTCCAACCCAGGAAAACCGCCAAGACACCCACCCCTGACCTGCCACAGAGGAGTGGCAGACCAGCCTGCCCCCCTCACGGCATCTGCACATCCAGGCTGCCCTGCCCTGCCTATGCTGTGCCCATCAACAGGGATTCTTCTCAAAGCCAGGTGCTTCCTGCTTTGCTGAGTGGTCTTATTTTGTGATCTCCTCCCCCAGAAGTCCCCCCCCAGGTGTGCGCTCTCCCTCATCCCTCCATTTCCGTAGCACTTCAGACTTGCCCTGTACTCAGCAGTAGGCTGTGCTTTTTCTCTCATTTTTCTGTCTCTTCATAAATTCCTCATGCCCAGAGGACAAGACTTGGTGATTCCTGTTTCCCCAGAGTGTGTAAATCACAGAAATATGCGGTTCATAATCTCCTCCAGGACACCTTAACATAACTAACACTACTCATACCCAGACCAAAGATGACCCCAAGCCTTTCTGGGTGGACTTCAAGAAAAAGGTGGACAGGGTACATGGACAATTGTTTGGGGGCTCTCCTTTGAATAAATTCAGTAGGGAAGTGTTCCCTCCTCAGATGGTGCTGATGGCTCATCAGGCACAGCCCCTCTGCCTCCTACCCTACTCCTAGCCCCAAGCTAACAGTGAGGGGTCACATTTGCCATCTCACCGTCTCTGAGATGAGATCTGTGTTTTAGATAATGCCCTGCATTTCAGCACCCACTCTTACCTGTCATGCAAACTACTGGCTGCCTTCCCTCTCTTCAGCTCACAGAAATTTGCAGAAGACTGTCCCTCAGAGGAGCCAATGTTCAGTATCTGGCAGGAACTATCTTAAGCACCTCCACTAAGAAGCTGTTCTCGGAGTTGTTTGTAGACAGAACTTGTGTCTAATCCTAGTGTAACAGGAATATATGATCGGTATTTAACATTTTTCTCATGGGGTAGATTCAATTAGAAAGGAAGCATCTGATGAGGCAGGTCTCCTGTCCCTGTTTTCTCATCGTCGTCCACAATGCCACATGGCTTCTTGGTTTTCTTTCCACTTCTGTCCTCTACTTCAAGCACAATATCAATGTGCAACAACATTGTTACCAACTGCTTTTTTAAAAAATCTCTGAAAATATCTTTATTTCCTAGATTCTTTGGAACTGTTCCCAACCAGAAGGCTCTAAGGCTGTAGTGTGTGCATGTGGGCATCTGTGTGTGTGTGTGTGTGTGTGTGTGTGTGTGTGTGTGTGTGCACACATGTGTATCTGTGCACCTGGGTGTGTCCATTCCTTCAGATATATCACGGTTATTTGTTTAGCAAAATGGTGAGCACTAGAGAAGATTCAGGTAGACCAGAGTTTGCATCCTAAGATGTGTCCCTCTTGTCCCACACCGTTTACCACCTGTGAAATGGCCCTGATGACCGCCATCCTGCACATGGTGAGCATGGGGACTCCCACAGCCAAACCAGGCTGAATTTTCACCCCTTGTCACCAACTTCTTGCCACACCGATTCTGTGTTTAAGCTCGCTACAAGCTCTGGTTATAGTTATTCCATTTGCAACACTTTTTCTCAGGTCATTTGCTGTCAAATGATCGTTTAGCATCTGTTTTCTGTTCCAACGGGCAGTCCTAATTGCATCAGCCCTGTTTTGATGTAATTGTCGGAAAAGCGTGACAGGAGTACAACAATTACTGAGGAAGACCCAATATCCTTGGTGATGGAGGTCACTGACCAAGGTAAGAACAATGTGTAAATCTTCCAAATTCATGCCCGTGGACCCAGGACCCACGGACACAAGCACACTCCACACGTAACCAGACTGACTTTCAGGAAATATATATAGCTTGAGACCAAATAGTGCTCATTTCATCAGGTTGTACTACTTCATTAATTCATCAGCTTCAGTGTGTCTGTTTGGAGTGTATCTCTGGTGTGATCAAAACAGAGTGAGTATTTAAAATGTCTTAGAAATGAATTATAGTAAGTCCCCTCACCTCAGACACACTTAGTGCATCATCCTTGCCAATTCTAAAGCAAGCTGGGAGTCCTCCGTTGTGTCTTTAGTTACACTGTCAAGGCTCCCTGAGTCTGTGCAAAACATTTACCTTTCCCAGTCATTTTGACTTTGGGGAGGAGCCAGAAGTCGCCTGGTTCCAGATCCCTGAAAAGGGCGGATGAGGACACTGTGAGGAGAGAATGCAGGCAGACAGACCACATCACATCTGAGAGATAAAAACCTACCTAAGAAATGCAGAATTTAACTCAACACCACTTCGGGAAAACAGAAACTTCACCTAGAAAAACAGAACTTAGCTCAACTGATCAGGCAACCACACTCTGTCCCTCTCTGCTCAATCACTCTTAGCCCTGTCTCCTAAATCCAGAGCCCTGTGTATAACCCAGAACACCGCTGGCTGGAGGCAGCTCCTGGACTCATGACCCAGGTGTGTGGTCGCAGGTAGCAATACAACTTCCACTTTAAATTTTCTTGTGGCTGGCTATCCTGGTGGTTTCACTACCTTGGTGGGGTCTTCTTTGACATAAGAGATAAAACATAAAGTTTTTATTTGACAGAAATTGCCACAAATATCTGACCAACAAAAGGAGTAATCAAAAACACGTTGAATATTTTTTTAAAAATTTATTACAATAAAAGATACATCATTATTAATTCCTCCCACAATATTCAAAATAACTCCTCCTAGCTTTGGGCACACTTATCTCACTGTTCTTGGCAATGTTTTTGTTTTGTTAATTGAGACATTCGCTGGATCTTTCAATCACTCCTCTTACAGCTGAAATCAAGAAAGTCTGATCTTCTGCAGTGAAGTCCTTTGAGTGACCAGCAGATAGGGAAGAACTGTTGACAAAACATGGGCATTGAGGAAGCAAAAGTAAAAATGTCTCACCAGTCATAAACCACCTGGAAGAAGGTGTACCCAAAAGAGACTTTGTCAGCCAAAACTTCTGCAGCTCAGATTTCTGCACAGTACTTCATAGTAACATTGCTGTGAAAAAGATTTAGTTCATCATGGTCAGTGTCTTCCTCTTCACCCATCACAAAAGTCCTTTGGGACCAGGTTGTTTTGAAGCCAGCAAGGCAGTCTGGCACTCATTTTGCTGGTAGTTTTTACAACTAAGTCCTCGGTAAAGATGAGCTCAGAATACTGCAATGGGTCAATGGGACCATGGACATCAACTTTTCTGCTACCTCTGACACAATATCACTATACTAGTTGACAACTTCAGAGTGCCTGAATCCGGTGGCATAGGGTTATTTCCATCCATTTCCAAATGGGACCAAGGCCTGACCATATTGTCTTTCCAACCATTATCTGAAAAATCTTCAGAATTGCCTGTTTCAGAAAAGTCAGATTCATCAAATGAGTTTTTGACTAATAACTGCTGGGGAATTGTGTTAATATCACAAATGGGGATGCTACATTTTCTAGAACTTGACATTTTCAGCAGTTGAGAATTACTATATTTTGGAAATGGAAATACCACAACCAAAACAAAACACTATAAATAGATGGATGTCTTTTTTTTTCTCAAAGACCAATGGTATACTATGGCAATGTGAAAATAATAAAAGAAGTTGTTCCTTGGCATACTTTGGGGTAAGGTTGGAACTGCAAAGCATAATTTACCTCAGGGTAAATGCTGTAGCACACCTACTACTGGTATTCTCAGAGCAAATGGGAAATGGGTTAAATAATGTCCTAAAAGTTATTCAGCTAATAGAGGCAAAGCTGACACTCAAATCATTACATTTCACTGCTTCCATTTTTGTATAAAGCCCCGGACTTTGGTTGTGGTTCAACCATTTTGGGGACCATAAGTAACTCTAGAGTGCACATGTTATTTCTTTTTCTGCTGGACAGTGTCTCTATGGAGAGCCTCCACGTCATCCTGACTGTATGTGTGGCCCAGGAGGTAGGGCTGTTAGTTCTATTGTTGCGCTGCATGGCTGAAGGTGATGTGTGTGGAGCTAGGAGAGGAAGAAAGGGTGGAGGAGGGAGTGAGAGAGAGGAAGCTCTCTCCTGGGTCTTCTCCTGAGGACACCAATCTCATCGCGGGGACTCCACGCACATGACCTCATTGAATCCTTAATGATTTCTCAAAGCCCCCACCTCCAAACAAATAGCATTGAGAGAGGGTTTCAACATAAAATTTGAGGGAACAACATTCACTGTGTAGCGCTGGTCAATAGCTGAAGAGGTTTGGGCTGTGGAAGTCATGCAATCGATTTAAAGTAGGGTACGTTATCCCAGGGAGGCAGGTGGTGTGCGCGGCACCGAGCAGGCGTGGCACTGGTGCGGTATATCAGTGGCCACAGGGCACTTTGTGTGCAGATTTAAGGTATTTCTACTTTGAGGAGATTTCTCAAAAGTGGAAAACTTTGGAGGAGAAATGCTTAGAACTTTTAGCAGTTCCTAACACATCTGAGCTGAGCCCTAAACTTCCAAGTGCCAACACTACCATGGCCACATACACTTGGAGAGTCCCAGGGTCAGAACAGGAGGACCCCCAGAATAGACAGTGCCTGGGTCCCCAAGGACTGCTCTAGGGCATTTTCAAAATCTGTAGAGAAATGAGAACAGTAAGGATGTTAAGTTTTTAACAAAAACTTTACTTTCATTTAAAGGGATATGTTTATATGGAGATTGTGCTTTTTCTTTCTTTGGGTGTTAAATGTCCTTTGTAGTGAAATTATAATCAGAGATGCTCAGCTTTTGTAAAATCTCTTTATTTGGACCTAATAAAATATGACCACTCCGTGGAGTCCCTGCACAGCATCACTAGGATCTGAAGATCTGGAATGGTCTGAGCTGCTCCAACTCTGTCATGGTAGGGAATAGAAGTGGGGCCCATGGCAGGGGGGAATGTGGCCAGGTCACAGAGCTGATTGGACACCAGCCTTGGACCACAAAGACTTGGACCATGGATGCTAGGCTCCCTTTCACCTTTCTTCCCTCCTCAGGGACACTGGTGTGACACAGTGAAGACTGGATTTTCTGGCACTCTCACTGGGTGAGATCTCTGATGGCCCATAGGTCCAACAGAATGAAGGTCACATGTTGGTGTCAGGTAGTAAGGAAAGCCCACTCAGCATGGTCCTGAGTCACAGCATTTAGGGGTCCCCTCTTCTGGTTCCTGCGTTCATTAGTTCCCACTCTTTGCCAGCCAGAAAGCTCTTTATTCATTCTCAGTTGTTTTGGGGAATGAGCAAGGCCATCCTCATGCAGTAAGGAGCAAACAGTACTCTCACCCAGGGTCGGTGTGAAGCCTGGCCAGGCTCCAGGGTCTTTCTATAAAGTCGGATGGGGAAAAAAAAATCTACAGATGAGGTCTTAGGGATTGTCACAAAACCTTCCATCTTCTTTAAAACCCTAATGCATTGAGTTTCTTCAGAAAATACTCATGGACTGACAGGCATCATTACATTGATCTGAAAGCATCACAGCAGGTTTGGGGCCTGGGTCTTTTTTGTGTTTTTCATGATTCCTCAGCACAAGCAATGGGAGTTTCTATGTTTGTAATCAGAGGACTGCAACAGAGAAAGGCATTTCCTACAGAGTCAGATTTTTGCCAAGTAAATGTCACAGTAAATGGTGTTAGGAAGAAAAAGCAAGACCAGCTGAAGTTTCTCATATTAAACTGATGATGGAAATTTATTTCTCTAGGAGAATCCATGACCTTCAGACCCATAAGTCTGACTTTTTGTAAAATAATAGGTACACACATATGTGCATATTTGTGAATAAATATGTGGACACTCATCTCCAGCGGACACTGGACCTGCTCCTTCCCAGGCTTCTAGGAACACAGGGGGTTGCATGTTTAGTCAGGCAGTGCTGAATACTGGCTGTGACTAATGAGCTGAGGAAGCCGAAGTCACTGCGGAGACAGCAGGACTTAATCCCTGTCCATGGGAGCCAGCTTCCAGGGCATCCCCACAGACACTTCCCTCTTGGTTTCACATCTTTACATAATCAACAGGATTTGATAGAATGATGATGTGTGGCATAGAAGATCAGGTTATAAAAGGAGGAACCTTCCACCTTGCTCTCTTGGACCACCCTGAAGGAAGCCAGCTGCCATGTTCCGACAGCAGTCAGGCAGCCTCACGTGAAGGGCCCCTTGGTAAGGAGACCAAGATGAATCGAGACCATCTGTCAGAAGCCAACACAAACTGGGCAGCAGGCTTGGAATCAGAGCCCAAGCCCCAGCAAGCTCCCAGGTGACTCCAGCCCAGCCAACAACGTGATTCATCTCATGAGACGGTGTAACCAATGTATCTGTATTAACTGACACACATTTTACACACTATATTACACATCCATTTAAAGT
This sequence comes from Chinchilla lanigera, assembly GCF_000276665.1. Classification (NCBI taxonomy): domain Eukaryota; kingdom Metazoa; phylum Chordata; class Mammalia; order Rodentia; family Chinchillidae; genus Chinchilla; species Chinchilla lanigera. Next base: position 9,503,611 of record NW_004955465.1, on the reverse strand, counting down.
CCACGGTTCAGTGACTTTTAGTCTATTCACAGTGTTGTGCAAACATGACCACAATCTAATTCTGAAACACTTGCGTCACGCCAAAAGCAAACCCGTGGCTCTTTATCAGTCACACCCCTCTCCTTCCCAGCCCTAGGACGCCACAACTTACTTTCTGATTCTATACATTTGCCTATTGGGGACATTTTGTATCAGTGGAACCACACAATTTGTGGCCTTTTGTGTCCGATTTGTCACTTGTAATGCTCTCAAGGTTTACCCATGTGGAAATCTTCATCAACATTTCATTCTCCTCTACGGCCTAATAATGTTCTAACATTTTGTTTACCCATCCATTCTTTGGTTGTTTCCATTTTTTGTTTTTATCAACCATGGTTCTAAAGGAGCATTTTCATACAAGTTATTGTGCAAGCATGTCTGCAGTTCTCATAGCTACATACCTAGGGGTGGAATTTCTGGGTCATCTGGTAAATATGTGTGAATGTTTGGGGACAATTTCCAAAGCAGTTGCAGTACTTTACACTCCCAGCAGCAGTGTATGAGGGTTTCACATTCTTCACCTCCTCACCAACACTTACTATTATCTGTCATTTTTATCATAGCCACCCTTGTGGGTGTCAAGTTGTATCTCACTCTGATTTTAATTTGCACTTCCATGATGTTTAGTGGCATTAAGCATCGTTTCATGTTTATTGGAAATTTTCATAACTTCCCCAAAGAAATGTCTATCCCAATTCTCTGCCTATTTTTAAGTTGTTACCTGTCTTGTTATTGAGTCATAAGAGTTCTTTATTTTACATTCAAACGCTATGTCAGACATGTGGCTGACAAATACATTCTCCCACTCTGTAGTTTGTCTTTTCATTTTGTTGATGGTATTATTTGGGCACAAAAGTACTAAAGTTCTGTAATTCAACTTATCTCTTCTTTTCTTTTGTTGCTGGTGCTTTTAGTGTCATATGCAAGAAAGAAACTATTGCCTGGCTCAAGTTCACAAAGATTTACTTCTGTTTTTCTTTAAGAGTTTATCATTTTGTTGTGTATTTATGATCATCGTCCATTTTGAATCGATTTTTATGCATGATGTGAGCTAAGGATCAAATTTGCATGTGGCTAACTGCTTGAGCACCATGCTTAAAAAGATTAGTTGTGATGGTTAATCTTGATCTTCAACTTGATTGGACTGAGAAACACAAGGAAATTAGTAAGACACGTTTCTGGGTGTGTCTGCGAGTGTTTCTGGAGATAACTGGACCCTGAGGGCTCTAACTTCATCAGTGGGTTAATGCATCAATGAGATCACAGTTTGGTAGAATTATTGGGAGGTAATGGACTCTGAAAATGGGCTCTTCCCCTTTCTCTCTGCTCCCTGGTTGGCATGAGGTAAGGAACATGGCTCCACCACTCCCTCCCACCATGTCTCTGCCTCACTCAGGCCTAAAGGTAATAGAGCCAGCCATGGACTGAAATCCTGAAACTGTGAGCCAAAATAAACTCATCCTATTTTAAGTTGATCTATGTCAAGTATTTTGCCACAGCAATGAAAAGCTGACCAACACACTATTCTTTTCCCTTTGGATGGTGTTGGGACTCTTTTTAAAAATCATTTGAGCATTGAAACATGGATTTATTTCTGAACTTGTATTTCTATGCCATTGATCTATGATACATCTTTCACCCACACTTGACACTGTCTTGATTTCTGTTGCTTTGTAGTAGGTAATTGGGCATCATACAACTTTATTCTTCTTTTTCAAAGCAATGAATCCTCTCGGCTTTTAGTTTATCTTGGAGTGCAATATCTTTATTTCACTTTCATTTTTAAAGGTGGTTTAGCTAAGATTCTCTGTTCATATGTTTGGATTTTTCCATCACTTTTATAGCTTCCAACCCTAGTTCTCCCAATTTTTTTTCTGTCTTGACCAAAAAGCACAGACCCTGCTAACTATACATTTTCCCCTGGCTTGAACCCAAACCAGGACCTTGAACATTTCTGACACTGATAAAAGTGTTTAAATTGTTCCAGAAAACACTGAAAGAAACTGACTTCAATCCTGAGTCAAATCCCTTAAATCCTCACAAACACCATAACTCTGACCCGCTTTTGTACCAAGACCTCTGTAAAACGTGCCTCTCTCTTGCTCTCATGGGTGAGGGCTGCTACACCTCTGATGTTTAATGTTTCTTTGAAATCTTAACAGACTTCATCTCAGAATATTTTGGGACAGTCTCTTTGTGTGTCAGTTATCCATCTCCTAAGTCTCTATCACTGCCCAATAATGTCACAAATTATAAATTCATCAATAATTCAATCCACTGACAAAGTTAGAGCCCTCATGATCCAGTCACTTCTGAAAGTTCTGCCTCTGAAACATGAGCTTTCTGGGGACATCTAAGACCCAAACTGTAACACTGTGGGAACTCCCGTGCCACAGAGTGTGAGCAACTGCAGCCTCAGCTCTGGTCAGACAATAACTACTTCAGAGATGGAAATTTGGCTACCACTGTTTTGATGAGTTACCTTATAGGAAGGGTGTGACTCACTAACCCTACCAGGGTTCCTCTGTGTAAGCTGAGTAATTTTGTTCTTGCAGCTTTTCTCTTTATTGCTGGCTTTCAGCACTTGGACTATGATGTGTTTGGGTGAGTCTCCTTGTTTTAATCCCAGTTAGAATTAATTGGGCTCTTTGGGTGTGTGGATTCTTTTCAGTGAATATGGGAAGTTTTCAGCCATTATTCAGCATCTTTTTCTAATCCTGTCTCTCTTTCCAGTGCACTCACTGTGCATACATTTGTGTGTTTAATGGTGCCCCTAATTCCTCTGAGGCTCAGTTCCTTCCTTCCTTTCTTCTCTTTGCTTTTCTAGTTGTATAATCCTCATCTGTTTGCAAGTTTGCTTATTCCTTCTTTCGGCTGCTCAAAACCATTGTTGAGTCTCTCTAGTGAAATTTTCATCAGTTTTAGTTTTCAGGTCCAGAATTTTCATTTGGTCCCCTTTATAATTTCAATTATACTTTCCAGCTGATGAGACATTGTCATCCTGTCTACCTTTAGTATTTTAAACATGGTCTCCTGTATTTCCTCCAACACATTTATAATCTCTGCTTTGAGGTCTTTCTCGGTTATACCCAACATGGACATACTTTAAAGGCAGTTTCTATTGTTTGCTTTTTACCTCTACAGGGATCAGACTTTCCTGTTTCTTTGCATGTCTCATAACTTTGGTTGATTGGCTGCAGGTAGGAACCTACGAAAATTTTAGCCAAACTAAAATTTGGATATTTTAGTAAATATATTGTAGCAACTCTGTACACTGATCCCCCTGCCCACTCTGGGAATCATTGTTTAGTGACTTAGGTTGATTATTGATTATTGTTTAGTGACTTACGTTGATTATTCAGTCAGATCTATTTTCCTTGATCTGTGCAGCCTTTGATATCTCAGCTCAAACTTTTCTCCCTCAGTTTTACCTTTAGGCCTGTTTCCTACAGGTCACACCTGGGTTAGTACAATTTCTCAGCCCTTGATTTGTCGGAGATTGTATATTAGTCCCATGAACCAGAAAGGTTTTCATCTCTTACCACTGGATCCGTGTGTGGTGTAGAGATTGCTTTCACTGCTCAGGGAATTAGTGACTTTGCCCTACCTGCAGCCAAAGACAGTAGCTCAGAAGTTCCTCTCTATTTACACCTCAGAGGACTGAGCCCTGGGTGTCCAAGCAGAGTTCCAGGCCCCTAGGGGTGACTGCGGGTTTAGCTGGGTTCTCTGACTATCTTTTTTCTTGTCCTCCTCATTAAGCTCCTGGCTAGTCTGCCTCTATTAGTATTACTTCCAGTTGTTAGTCTCCACTAATTGCTGCTTGATTGCTCTATTGTTTTCAGTAATGACCCGGGATGTAAATTGCTCTAGAGTCTGAGCCAATTAAAGTAGAGTCTCACGGCAGGGACAGTGAGCCTAGTATGTAGGCTAGCTCTAACCCGCCCTGGGCAGAAATTGTACACCATGGAAGAAGATGGGAAACTGACTCTTCACCAGCTGTACCGATCTTCCTTATTGAGCAGGTGCTGGGGCGGGGCTGGGGGTAGAACTTGTGCCACCACTGCCCAGTGGCCTGCAGCCCAGACCTGGGATGGGATCCGTCCATGTGCACCAGCTGCCAAAAGGATCCGGAGTAGCTCTTCTACTGCAGGGAGCTGCAGGTCCGCAGGAGGGAGCTGCTAAGTCTGCGCTGCCCAGGTTTTTTTTTTAGTTTAAAGTTTATATTTATTATTATTCTTCCACATAGCACAGCTTATTCAAGATATCTAGACATAGTGTTTCACATGCACAGGGTACATATGAGGCCATGCAGCGTTTATAAGACTTGCGTTGGAAGGAGAAAGGGTAGGATGAAGTCCTACCTTAGATTATTTTTTTCTTTTTTTGGTTTTTTGGTTTTTCTCCGGTACCGGGAACCGAACTCACGACCTTGCACTTGCCAGGCAGGCGCTTTTGCCGCTGAGCTAAATCCCCAGCCCCTCTTAGATTATTTTTTTAATAAAAGAATAAAAAATAAACAATAAAAATGATGGAGAATTTCAAAACAAGATGATAGGAAATTAACAATAGTTTATTATATTGCATATTGTTATCTTCAGAGTAGTCGCTCAGATTACCAGATATAGGCATGCAAAATTGATCACACAATATAAACACTAACTGTTCCTTTCAATGAACTAATAGAAATTAGTAGCACAGATTTTCTTAGCTATATATGTATATTCCCTTCCCTCTCTTCTACTTTCCCCCATCTCAACAGTGCTTTGCGGGAATGGGGGACCACACTTTTTATCAGACCCACCTGACCCCTGTTACGGTGGGATGGGAAAACAGGCACTGCTAGCTGGCTGCCACCCAGGACTTCTGCGGCATGAAGCTGTGGGAAGTGAAAACTGCCTGTACCCCTGTGCTGAGTCCATACGGAATACTCTGCCACCCGCCCCCAGCTCTTCCATAAAGAGTGGTCAGAGCAGAGGGGCAGCCCTCACTCAAAGGCCACATTTCTTATTGTCCTTCCTGTGTTTCCGTAGCTTTGCTGAGTGTGCGTTTCTCAAACTGTTGTGAGTACTTTGATCAATATTCAGAGTTTGTGACCGGTTTGATAGATGAGATGACTTTCTGAGGGAGAGCTTTCCCAAGCCTTTCACCCTTTTGCTTCAAGATAGTGTTTTTAAGTACGAAAAAAACTCCATGGTAAAAATAAAAACAACATGTATTACACGCCACTCGGTGTAAAAGACGACAGAGGATGAATGGTACAGGAACTTTCTCATGTGTACTATACTTAGAATATCTGTGAAAGGATATACACAATCCTATGGAAACCATTGTTTGATCAGAAGGGAACAGGATGGGTAGTAGACAAGAATAGAAAAGAGACTTTTCACTTTGTATCTGCTTGTACCTTTTCAACTGTGAACCATACAAATGCTTTATCTAAATATAAAGCATAACTAAAATATACACTATCATTAAAATTTAAACTGAATTTTTAGAAAAGCTGCAAAAGTATACTGAGTGATAAGAGTCTGATTCTCAAGGAGGAGATTAGAAATTTCAAGATATGTTGGCAGATTTTGTTGATTACTTTTGATTATTTTTAAATTGACAAAGAAATGTTTTAGAAATAAATTAGAATGGAAGCTCTTGAGTTTAAATTCCCAGCTATCAGATGAGTGCTAACTCTCCACTATGCAGTTCAGCCTCCTGCAGGGAGGAACCCCTGAATAGTAAGGCTATAAGCTTTACATAAATCCCAGTCCTTTCCCAGGATTTAAATGGTGAGTACCTCATGGAATTTTAAAAGTTCTAATTTTAAAATAAACATTTGGTGAAGGTAGAAAGGTCAACGTTTTAACCCCTTTCGTTATAGAAAGCTCTCTGACTCAGGTAGGATTTTGCCCTAATGTTTTCCATTAAATTTTAAGTCAACATATTAAGAAGCATGAGTGGGACTGGGGATTTAGCTCAGTGGCACAGCGCCTGCCTGGCAAGCCCAAGGTGGTGAGTTCGATTCCCAGTACTGGAAAACAAACAAACAAACAAAAAAACCCAAAATTAAGAAGCATGAGTACAATAACCTCTACCAGTCTCCTCCAAAGGGAGGGGAAATCCCTAATACACTCTTTCCCTAAAATAATGATTTTTGACATTCTTTACTCCAAATATTACTTTTACAGTATCATTTTTCAGATAATAAAGTATATCATCATCAATCAATTTCTTATTTGGGTACATAAGGATACATTATAATTTGAGTTTACTGAACACAAAACTGAAATACTCACACCAATACCCAAGACTTTAGAAATATATCTGTGATTCTGTATTTGTTATGGTTTAGATATAAAATCTCATCTGTTCAGAGGTAGTCCTTCAGAAGGTAATTGGATTATAGGGGAACCATCGCTATCTGTGGGTAATCCATGGAGTTTATAACCGAATGTGCGTTTGGCGTGGGCCCAGTTGGAGGAGGTGGGTCACCGGAGGCATGGGTTTGGATGACGTATCTCTTGTTCTGGCACCTCCTCGACGCTTTGCTCCCTGGCTGCTATGAGTTCAGCAGTTTTTCTCCACCAGCCCCTCCCACTATGCCATTTCTGCCTTGAAGCCAGACAACCATGGACTGAAATGTTTGAAACCATGACCCAGAGTAGGTCCTTCCTCTAATTTGTGTATGTCAGGTACGTTGCTCCAGCGATACAGAAGTTAACATAAATTTTGAGATGCAGAGTTTCTGGAGCCAATATATAACTATTAGTGATTTTAATAAATATTGCCCAATTATCTTTTGTAGCATATTGGACTCTTCAAACGTCAAACATTATCACAGTACCTCTCATCTTTCATACCCTTCTGCTGTGTGGACTTGTTAATCCCCCATCAAAATGAGAGTTTTATTGCTCTTCCCCTTTGCATGGGCTCCATGACTGTTTTTTGGCCAAGGAAATATGGTGGAAATAATGCTATGTTCGTGGATGTAGCTTTTGGTTAACTTTACAGCTTCTACTTCCTGGCATTTGGAGTATATGCTCTTGACACACAATCTCTTAAAGCTCTCCTCACCTTGCTGTGAGGAGCCAAGCCACAAGCAGAGGCCATGTGCACATTCTTCGGTGAGGGCCTCAGCCCACAGCCAGTGCCAACAGCCAATCAGGCAAGCATACCAACTTGCGTATTCTTACCCAGACCACCCATCTGAGTCCTAGCCAGTCCTAGCTGCAGTCCTAGCCAGTAGCATGCTCAGCAGAACTTCCCAGGTGAGTCCAGTAGATGCTGAGAATCATGAGGCAATAAAAGAGTTGGAAATATCATTTTAAACATCTAAACTTAGGAGTCATTTGTAACACAGCAAGAGATAATTGAAAGACCCTTCAAAAAGACTGCACCAACTTTTATTCTCATCCAGTTTATAACAGTGCTTCTTTCCTCAAACCCATACCCATACTGGGTTGGGTTTCTTGTTTGTTTATCATCTTTGCAATGTGATAGGTGAGGCTTTTATTTCAATACTCATATGAATTTCATTATTAAAATTTTTAACAGGATTTCAGGGGCAATTGAGAATTGTTTCTTGTTTCTTAGCCATGTGGAGTTTTTCAGTGAGCTGCCAGGTTACTGTGTTCTTCCTTTTTTAATTAGTTTTCATTTTGAGTTTTTCGTAAGTTGTTTATTAACCTTTGTTCTTTCACATTGCAATGTTTTCTCCAGTGTTTTATTCACATTTAGCATGATGTATCATTTTATTGTACTGAAGTTTTTCATTTCTATACAAATAGATCTCCGCTCTAGACTTAACCAGTAATGTAACCAATTCTCTCCTCCCTGTGGGCTCTTATCCTGAGGACAAGGTAGAATGAAGTCCAGGACATAGCAGTGGTAAATGAAACAAGCATAGTTTATTAGAAAGAACAAAGAAGAGCTCTTGCTAGCCAAGAGGGGCTCCCAGGGAGGACACCAAGGAGGCACCCAAGTTCAGGGGTTTATACGCACTTCACTGGGCTATTTTGGTGGGTGTGTGAAAATGAGACAGAAAAACAACGCAGTTGCCACTTTTAGCTAGGCTTCCCACATCAGGAGGAGCAGACTTCCCTCACACCCCAACTTCTCAGGGCTTATCTAAGGTCCTTGTCTTTCGAAGCAAGGCAGTTACTGTTTTTTAGCTAAGCTTCTGACATTAGGAGAACAGGTTTCCCTGCCTCGACCTTCTCAGGGCAGACTTCAGTAAGCCTCTTTTCTTTGTGTTCCAATTTCCCCAGGGCTTATCTTGGCTCTGTCAGGTCCCTGTCCTAACTGCCTATTGTTTATCTCCTGGTCTCAGCAGGAATCTAGCTACATCTGTGACTTTCACTTTTGCTTATATTGCTACCTTTGCTTATACGTCTGGGGTCGAAGTTCATGAGCTATTTTCCAGTGTATTTTCTTTCTGTAACAAGCTTCAGGGAAGGGCTTTAGCCCCTGTCTCACAAATTCTTCTGTCACCCATTTGCCTCCTTAGCCACCTTGACCTCTTACACCCTGACCTCGCGTTCCTTGACCTCCTTAACTCCAATAATTTAGATTTTCTCTACATTCAACACTCAACAGAACAGATCATCTGCAGCTTAAAGATCAGCATTACTTGTACTGCTCTGCTTCCCAGACGTCCAAGTTCAAGACCCCTCCGAGCTTCTTAAGTCTTGCTTCCTTTAACTTCCAGGTAACTTGCACTTCATGTTCAACATTGTTTCTGGAGTACTGGCCTCTCCCTACTGTCATTTCTGCACTGATGCATTCTGACCACTTGCCTTACCACTCCAAATGTATCAGTTAGGGTTCACTAAAGGAACTGACTTAAGAAATATAAGATATAATACATGTACAATATATAAATGATGTACAAAGAAGGCATACAATGGCTACCTGCAGAGTCAGGGGTGGAAAAATACAAACTGGCCCTCTGTGTGCGGGAGAGCCAGGGGAACAGGTCAAAAGTCAAAAGCCTGGAGCTCACTGCAGAGTCAGATGCAGATCTGTGTGGGAAAGCCAGAGTCTGCATTGAAAGGCTGAAGAGAGTGTTGGGAACCTAAAGGACCTGGATCCAAGAAGCAAAAGGGCAGATTTCCTTCTTCTTTCCCTTTTTATTCCATCGAGGCTACAAGCTTATTGGTTGGTGTCATCCACATCCAGGTTGGGTCTTTCCTCTTCAGTTTGTGGTCTGTGTGTCAGTCATCCACAGATACATCAGAACTATGCTCCACTAACTGAGTAGGCATTTCTTACTCTGTTCAACTTGACAACACAATGAGCTATCACACCAAAATATAAGGACAGACAAAACAGTTTTGGCCCCATCACTAGGAAGTTATGATGCACACCCAGAAAGAAGTCACTAATATTATGACATTATTTTGTTAATTTCTAAACAAATGATGCAGACAATACCTTCCTGTCTCTGCTAGGAGAGGGTAGATTTGGTAGCAGGTAGGGAGAGAGACGAGGAAACTTCATTAGGGATGAAAGCTCAACTTCTTACTTTGAGGAGAAGGAAAGGAAACTCATTAGGAGCCGGAACAGACCGGAGGGAAGGATGTGGAGGTGGCAGAGCCATGGTCCTTACTAGCCTGTGTGTAAGAGAACAAGCAGAGATCACAGCAGAGCTACAGTTCTTGCTTCCTGATCCCAGGGGTTGTCTTTTTTCTGACACCAAATGCGTGTAGGTTTTTCTATACCACAACCAACTGGGTGTCTGCAATTCAGTGCAGTTCGGAAAGGAATTCTCTGGAGTTAGTACACACACCTCAAGAATGCAGTTCTGTGGAACTGCCTCTATGTCAGGTGTCAGCCTCAAATGGGGTGCCAGGCTACCCACCCTTCTGCCCAGGCAACTGCAAATTTGAGCATTCCTCTGACCCCTTAGGTTTGATGATTCACTCATAGAACTCAAGAAAATATTTCATTTACATTTACAGACTTTTTCATTTACATTTATAGGATACAGCCAAATGGAAGGTACTGATGAGGGACAGAATATAAGAGAGGCTGGGGGCTGGGGATTTAGCTCAGCGGCAAAAGCGCCTGCCTGGCAAGCACAAGGTCGTGAGCTCGGTTCCCGGTACTGGAGAAAAAAAAAAAAAAAAAAAAAAAAAAAAAAGAGAGGCTGGCACGGGGGTTAGTCGCCCTCTCAGCACTTCTGCATGTTCACCAGCCCAGGGTTCCCCTAACTCCTCTCTTTAGGGTCTTTTCAAGGTTTCGTGTTTATAAGGACAACTGATTAAATCATTGGCCATTAGTAATTTTAAAGTTCTCTCTCTCTCTCTCCTCTCTCTCTCTCTCCCTCTCCCTCCCCCCCTTTCTCTCCCTAGAGAGGTTGGGGTTGGAAAGCCCAGCCCCATAGTAATCACATGTTTGGTTACTCTGGAAACCGCCCCCACCCTGAAGCTATCTAGGGGCCCACCAAGTGTCTCTTCATTAGCATAAACTCAGTTATGGTTAAAGGGGCTCATTATGAATAACAAAAGACACTCCTATCACTCAAGAAATTTCAAGGGTTTTGGAAGCTTTGTACCATGAACTAGTAACAAAGACCAAATATATACAAAGATCAGAAATACAATGGCTCAACTTAGACTTTTTTGCCTGATATGCTTTCAGTTGATACCTGCTTGGAATGTTGAATTTCAATCTCTTTTCAATCTCTTTTCAATCTTTTCTCTCCTCTCCTCTCCTCTCTTCTCCTCTTCCCTCCTCTCCTCTCCTCTTCTCTCTCTTTCCCTCTTTCCCTCTCTCCCGCCTCTGTCCTCTCACCCCCTGTTCTCCATAACTCCCAGTCAGCCACAAGCTCACAACCAATGCTCTGCTGTTCTGGGTTACTAAACCAGAATGTGCGGTAGGAAAGGTGAAATAAGTGCATTTTCCACTTACAGTATTTCAATTTACCATGAATTTATCAGGACTTACCCCCATCCTAAGTCAAGAAGCATCTGTATACTACTTTGTACCTCACGGCTCCATATAAACAGTAATTACTTAAACCGGTGGTTATCAAACTTGTTTGGCCATGACCTTAGATATCTTTTACATCTCAGCCAGGCACGCAGACTCCATGCACTTGTACATATATATGCATGCACGCAAAACTGAAACCAAAGCTTCAGGCAAGTGCTAGGAAGTTGTACTCTCTATTCTAAGCAATGAACTGATATTTCCGATTTAATTCATTTGTTACTATTTCATTCTGATTTTCTCTCTTCCTTGATATTTTAAATGTTGGTTCCAGCAGGTTTCTTGAACCCCTGGTGTGTCTCAAACCACTGTTGGCAAACTGTGTGCTCCCTGCAGCCAAGATTCATCTATCTCCTCTGAGACTATAGCAGAGGTTCAGGATGACGCCCTCTGCCAGGAGAGTCACTGCTAGACCAGCAGGAAGAGAAAAGGACCTGTAAAGAGAATAGGAATGAGGGCAGTGATTCCCCCCAGTAAGTGCCTGAAACAGAACTAGTACCAAGCCTGATAGTCACAGTTCTTTCCTCCACCTACATACCTATGATGAAGCTAAAGTTACAAATCAAATACAGTAAGAAAGGAAAAAAACAATAAGGAAACACAACCATGACAATGATATACCCAAATCAAAGTTATATAGATGTGGCCTCTTTCTCTCTCTCTCAAAATATCTTATTGCACTGTGGCTCTTAGCCACCTCCACATACAATTTTTTCCCTTTCCTTAGTAAATCAAGAATTTTCATTTAAAGTAAGTGGCTTCTGTTTGGTATATCTGAATTATTAGCATCACTAATCTTGTGTTCTGTGGCCATCATCAAATGGTTAAGGATGACCTGAACACAAGCACTTGTGGTATCATGATAGATGTCTACTGGATAACTGAGATAACTGCTAAGTGGCTAACAGGTGAGTAGTGTATACAGGATGGATACTCTGGACACAGGGATGAGTCACATACCAAATGGCACAGAGTGGGATAGTGAGAGGCTTCACCATGCTACTCAGAATGGTGTGAAATTTGAAACTTATGAATTGCTTATTTCTGAAGTTTTACATTTAATATATTTAGAGCACAGTTGCTGGAGGGGAACTGAAACCTCAGAAAGCAAAATCACAAATAAGGCACAACTCCTGTATTCAAACAAAACTTTTCCTCCCAGAACTACCAAAGGATATTTTTTCAAGCAATGTTTTGGCAGGAATCTCCCAATGGGGTCCAGCAATTGTCTTCACCCCACTCCTACTCTCCAGTTTGCTTCTGAGTCCCTGCACCCCCAGGCCCAAACCAGTTTTGGCCCTGGATCAGTCTTAAGACCAACTTTGTAGGGTCTGAATGGCTTGTCTACCTGACATAGAAAAGCCAACAGGTCAACCACTACAGAGGCCACTGTTGTGACTGTGGACCCCTCAGAAAAGGGGTACACGCACCAGCCCTGGCCAAGAGATTCATGTGGCCAAGAGATTCATGTGGCCTCATGCTGGCTGGAAGTAAACCTATTCCAAGAAGGATGTTAGGGGGGATTTGTTCTTAGAGATAGCATAGCCAGCCCTGTGAATCTGAAAACAGATGTTCTTTGTTACTCTGCAGAAACATATGGCTTTTACACTTTCTTTATTCTTCCCAGGGTGAAATTGCTATGGCATCATCTTACTTCTTCTAATGGGCCATGTCTAACAGCTGTGCAGCTACAAATGAGGCATGCTTATTTGAGGCTTATGGACCTTGAAAGGACTACTGAGGACTTCCTGCCCCGCACAGGCAGGAGAGAAGCAGGGTGTGGCAGAAGGCAAATAGGTCAAGTCACAGAGTAAGGGAAAGCAGTAGACCACTGGAGATTTAGGGAAATTTTCCCAACTCACTTATCCTGCAATATGTTTCCGCTTGGTCTCTCATCCTTCCACAGAGTTCATATAAGATTTTAAGTTGATGTTTATAGGGTTTTACTTTTCATATTATAAATATAACATATGTTTATTGTAGATAATTTTTAAATTACAGAATAAGAAACAAATCAGTCATAATCCTACTACTCAGAGAAAACCACTATGTATTATTATTTTGACAATTTTCTTCTGGTCACTTTTGCCTGAAATATATATAATAAGTATATATGTGTCATATATATATAATAAGTATATACAAGTCATATTATATACTTACAATATATTTTTGTCACTAAACTGTATATGCAAGTTTGTAACCTATTTTTAAAACTATACTGATATATTAATCTGCAACTATTTCATTTGTAACATCCCTTCCTTCCTCCTTATCACTCCAGCCACTTGTAAATGCCTGTAAATACCCATATACCACCTCTATGGGCAAGGTCAGCTTTGCCTCTGTCTATCCACCATGAATGAGTCAGCTCTCAAACAGGAAGAAATGAGAGCACTAAGAACTTCCAAAGCCACTGTATGGAGCCACCTGGAGAAACTAAACTCAAATTCATAGCAGGTCTTTGCATAATTTGGAGTACATGTGCATTAGTCAGCTTTGCCATAGCTGGGATAAAATACCTGGCACCCACCCATTTACAAAGGAAAGGTTTGTTCTGTCTCACATTTCAGGGAGTTCAGGCATGGTTAGCTCCAGGTACATGGCTGGTTCCATGGCAGAAATGGCGAGGCCCAAGGGCCTGGTACATTCAGGAAGCAGAAAGACGGCAACAGAGCCAGAGAGAGAGAGACAAGAGCATGCCTTCCAAGCCACACGCCCAGTGAGCCACCTCCTCCTCCTCCGCCCCACCTCTTAAGAGAACACTCACTACGAATCATCAATGGCTGAGTCCACTAACCAGTGCACAGTGCCCGTGACCAACCCACCTTCCAAAAGTCCTCCTCCTAACACACGAGACTTCGCAGGGACATTTTAGATCAAACCACAGCAGTGTGTACTCAACAAAGCAGCAAGTGGGAAGCTTGGAGATTTTACCTGGGCCAGTATGGTGCCACGAGGTAACTTCCTTCCACGTTTCTGAGGGTGCCTGGAACCAAGGACCCGAACTGCCTTGCAAGCCAGACCACGTGGTCTCCTGCCGTAGGAGGAGTGCGAGTGTGCTTGGAGCCACAGGATGGAGGCTTCTCTGTCTGCTGCTGTCCAAAGGACTTGGCAAGTGAGGTCCCCCCTGGAGTACGCTGTCTGCAGGGAAGAAATGAATGGGCTCCCAAGTGCCCACCACTCTGCACATGTGACTGCTCAGAATCACGATCAGATATGCACACAGCCAGCTCGTTGGGGAGCCCCTCCCAGAGCGGGGTCCCCCGAGACCCTGTTTTCCTGCTGATGCTGACCTCGGGCACAGTGTTTTCCTCCTTCACCATCTCCTGAGGCTCCCCAACACCTGCATCCCTGGTAGCTTTGTCAGCCCCAGCCTATGACCTTCTAATTTAAGTTTGGATTGACACCGTCACTTGTGTTATTTTTAAAAATGAGATATGATTTTCAAAACCATACCTCTCTGACCAGATCAACACCACGGATAAAAGCCAGTGCTGCTGGTTGTGGGGAGACAGAGTTAAAGCCTTTGATCTTCCAAACCCACTCCGCCTCTGCACAGCTGTTTCCCTCAGTGCTGCTTCTCCACGCCAGTTATTAACTGGGTCAGATGGATCGCTCTGACTGACCGGTGTTATTCACAAAAGATTCAAGTCTCCACCACCACCACTACCTTCAGAGTGAAAGTCCAGAGAAGCCAGGACTCGTCTCAGTTTCAATGAGAAGTAGCTACCCAAAAAGAAAGAAGGAAATGAGGGCAAACCTCTGTCGTTTTCCTCAGGAGAAGTATGTGGTGGCATGCTCTCTTTTCCTTTCTCTCAGGTATGTGTTCACACCCTGAGAATTTCTGCTGTAAATTGGATCAAGTTCTCCTTTGAAAGAGCTACCAAGACACCAAGTGTGGGAAGCAGGGATGTCTCATCACTGCGACCAACACAAAGATGAGCTGGTGGCTTAAGCTGGTGGACACAGGTCGCAGAGAACCTCCCTCAGACCTGCCATCCCCCATCAGGTGCTCAGCACAAGGGGTCAGCTCTCCTGCAAGGGATTGTACTGCACACAAGGGTGCCTGGACTCAGAGAATCACTGGGCAAGGGAGAGCAGAACCCTTGCCTGCTAACCTTGGTGGAGGCGATCAGGTAATGAAGAAGTGGAGCAGCAGGCTAAGATGTTCATGAATGGAGGAAGAGAAACTGAGCAATAGCCATGGTGGGTGTCGGGGACAGGAAGGGCGCTACACAATTTCCCTTCAGGTTTGAAGAATACAGACAGGTTTAAGTGCATCCATGCTGAGATGAAAGGGCCTGTGTGCAGGAGAGGTCCTCGGAGAGTGGAAGCTGACTGATGGAGTTAGGTCCCCGAGGAAGTGAACAAAGTCGAGATCCAGCAACCCAGTGAAAGCCAGCTAGCTCCGCAGAGGAGAATGAGCACACTGTAGAGGAGGGCACGCTGTGCTTCAGGTCCAAGGAAGCTGGATAGAAACTTTCTGAGATGAGACAAAGAGAACGGAGGATGTCATCTATTCCCATCTGTTTCCTACAACAGTGATGTTTACTAGCTTGGCTTTACTTGAAGTGTTGCTATTGGCAAATGGGATTTAAAGAGAAGAGGTATTTTGGGGAAAGTTCCAGTTGCCACAGTTTAAATGGCGCTGGCTTCCAGGAAGTAGTCTATTATTGCTAAAGAAAAGCTGCTCTGTCTTCCCGCCAAAAGGAGATCGTAAGACTCCAAGCCACACCTGTGACTGCTGTCTTGTTCCTCTTATCAAAAAGTGACTCTCAGTGGATAATATTGCTACCAGAGCACCAGGATCTGTTCCATAGTCAGGAAGGATGAAGCCACAGATGGGGAAAGTGCGGTGTGAGGAAATTCATTTAAGATAGGAAGGCAAGGAAGTAAAAGATACAAAGACAAGGAAGGAAAGCTCCTGCTAGCTGGTAGGAGCTTCTGAGTAGGATTCCCAAGAGGGCTCTTTGTCTAGGAGTTGTTAAGGGGTTTCAAAGAGAGCTAGGGCCACTGTATAAGCAATCTAATCTCAACA
Source organism: Chinchilla lanigera (assembly GCF_000276665.1). Lineage (NCBI taxonomy): Eukaryota > Metazoa > Chordata > Mammalia > Rodentia > Chinchillidae > Chinchilla > Chinchilla lanigera. Next base: position 9,487,548 of record NW_004955465.1, on the reverse strand, counting down.
TACAGGAGACAGTGTAATTTTTAGGGTCCAATCTACGCAATGTTTATGCAGGCTCCATGCACCCTTGAGCCCATGGTCCGCCTGCTCATGCTCTAGTGAGGTCCCTGTCTTAGTTTGCTTATTACTGAAACAAAACACCTGAAACTCAAAGTTAAAGGAAGAAAGGTTTATTCTGGCTCACAGTTTGTAGAGGTTTCAGTGTGTAATCAGCTGGCTACAAGGCAGCGTGGCAAGGCAGAGGGGCATTGCAGAGCAGAAACAGTTCGTGGCACCAGAAGACAGCAAAGCAGTGAAGTATCAAGTGAGAAGAGCAGCCCTCTTTCTGTCCCTTATATTCTATCCACACTACCAGGTGGGTAGCACTAAGACCCTAGGTGGACCACCCTAATCCTAGCATTGTATCATGAATCAATCTCAGCAACACATCTTTAATCCCAGCATCACACAGTCTAGATCCAGCCACCTCTGAAAAGCTTCACCTCTGACTGAAGGAGGCTTTGGGGCTCCTCTAGACACAGCTGTAACAGTCCCTGACAGCCGAGGCACACCGGGCAGACTTCTGTGAGATCTCCAGAGGGTTTTCACTCAGTAGTGTCCATTTTGGGCTTCCTGGTTCCACTTTGGGTCTGCTGTCCTTTCTGCCTAACAGATCCTATCTCCTGTTTCACTGATTCCTGTGACAATATCTCACAGGACTAAAGGGATTCAAATGCATTGTTCATTTCATTATATATATATATATATATATATATATATATATATATATATATATATATATATAAATGTATGTTCTTCCAGAAAATTCAGAGAGCAGAGACCAGCAGAAAGGGTGGAGGTCACTCTTAGTCCTGCCCCACAAAAACTAAGATACTGTTCTAACTAAGCTCCAAGACAGCCCTCCATCCTGCCTGGGTGGGCACTCCCCCTTGGAATCAGGGCCAGCCCTGTGTGGCCAGCAGAACACAGAGAGAGTGTGCGGTTATCCTCGCCCAGGTTACTGACTTAGACTCTTGATCTCTGGGGGAAATCAGCCACCAAACTCTGATACTTAAGCAGCAGCCCCGTGGAGAATAACACAGGCAGAGAACCGAGGCTGCCCAGAAGGTAGCTGGTACCCACCTCCACCCCCGTGACAGGCCACCATCATCCATCTGGCCCAGCTAACACTCCAGGTGACCGCAAACTCCATGAGAGACTTTATCCCCAAAAGGCCACTCCCAAATTTCCACCCCATGGAAACTGTGGTGTATGACTATCTTGTTTTAAAAATCCAGTAAATTTAGAGGTAATTTGTTTAATTGATTACTTGTTGAGGAAATAACTGATTCCTATCACATTCCTTTTACAATATACAAGCCATCTATTCATTCTCTGACTGCTAAGCACTTGCTTACATCTTAACTAACCGGACATATTTGCATCTCTCCCCATTTTACGTAAAGGACTTCCGTGTCCTTAGGTTTTGGTATCCTCAAGGGGTCCTGGGACCAGTGCACCGCCAAAACCAAGGGAAGGCTGTGATTATTCTTGGTGTTTGGATACTGAGTCCATTTGGGGTAAAAATGCAGATCTTTTCTCTGTCTTTGAAAATATTTCTCTAGGGGAAGTTAATGAGAGAAAAATGGAAATGAGCATGATTGTTTACTTATTGTACAAAATTATCTTGTAGAATGAAATTATTCACAACTTTTCACTTAGTGGATTGACAATATATTGCAAGCAATGATCCAGGCCCCAAAGTGAGTCTCCACTGTCACATTCTGATTTTTACAAGCTAAACCCCCGTCTCCAAAGCAAAGAGATTCTAACTTTTAGGAGCCAGCTCCCCTTTGCTCAGCCAGGTCCCTAGATGAGATGATGACATACTTTAGGGAGTCTCGGTCCCCTGCTCAGCAATATGGCATGAAGTAAATGCAGGGATTGTAGCACCCTAGTGAAATGTGCTAACTCACAGTGATTACACATGGGTCTAACTTACCACTGCAGGCTTAGAGAGAATGTGAATACTAATCTTTATGCTCTCTTCCTAAACAGGCTCAAAATGCTGCTCCTGCAGTGACACATAGGTTAAGATGGAAAATCAGATTTATAAATCTCCAGAGCAACCAATCTAAGACCACACCATTGTGTCTCCTCTAGTTCCTCTGGCATTAAATTTGGTAAGGTAGCTTGGGGCATTTTTGTTTTACATTTTAAATACTATTATCATTTGACTGTGGAGTAAATCCTTTGTTGCTATGGGTTAGATCTAGAACATCCCCCAAATCTCTCATGCACACAGAGATAGTGGGTTTTGGAAGATGATTAGATCATGGAGTCCTTACTGTACTCATCAATGGGTTAATCCAGAAACAGTGTACTGTTAGGAGAGAGAGCCTGGTTAGAGGTGGGTCGGTGGGAGTGTGTCCAGAAGGGATTTATCTCCTTTATCTCTCCACTTCCTGGCTGCCAGGATGTGAGCACTTTTCCTCCCTCTGCCCCTCTGCCATGTTATTTTTGCCTTAGAGCCAGCCAACTACGGACTGAATCTTCTAGAAGCCACGAGGCAAAATACACCTCACAGTTGTGGGTGTCAGATATTTTGCCTGGCAATGAGAAAAGTGACTTACATACCTGTCTCCCTTTATTGGCCGTAGTGAGCAGAAGGAGTTACTCAGTTACAGTTTTTCACAGGGTCAGAAATAAGTATAATATTCCATTTTTTGTCATTTTCATTAAATATGTATATTATTCCATTAGTGAATTTAAGGCTACTTTTAGAATTTTTAAAGCCAATTATCCAACCCTACAAATATAAATGTACTGTTATATTATCCTGAGAATGTATTAGAGAGAGAAAATTAAAAGCTAGAGGAATAAGAACTACAAACGCATATTTCTTTGGTTTGGTTTTAATATTGTACTAGCCAACAGATTTTCTCAAGCATTTATTCGAAGGGAATAAGAAAACCTTAGAATATCCTAGAATGAGCAAGTCATGCTACACTAGATGTTTTGTTTAAATTATCATTCGGTAATGGGTAGTATAAAAAGCTTTATTTGGGATAGGAGAAATTGTAATTAGAGAGACACAGATTTGTGAGTAGGCAAGAATGAGTTCCCAAGCAGAGAACAAAGGGCTGGGGTATAAAAAGGAAAAACCTACAAGGATAAGTGCAAACATCAAAGTCCACGTGTCCACAGCTTGTAGGTAAACATGGTTACAGGGGCAGGCAGGTGCAGTTAGTCTAAGTGCAGCGTGTGGGACAATTTCTGGCTTCTGTTTTAGAAAGCTCTCTTCCTGATCAAAATGATTCCATCACAGGTGGAATTTCCCGCATGCAATCTTCTTTAAAGAGATAGGTGCCATTCTCTCCTGTTACATATGAGGAAACTGAGGCATTCGTAGCTTTAATAACTTGTCCAGATTCCTAAGCGTTTGAAGGAGGCTTTGACCTTGGGTTTGTCTTATTCCTACCTGCTATGTTTACAAAGAGATGGCATTCCTGTTTTATTGCTTAGAGGCCATCACTGCAAGAACAGAAAACTGGCCCAAGACAATCAAAGAGTAATTATTGGAAAGAAACGGGGTGGGTGTGGAGATGGGAGATGTGAGTGGTGTTCATAGCATCAATTAAAAACTGAAGGAACTGACAGAGACCAGGGATCTCTGACATCCTGGCACACAGCTACCTTCTCCCCGCAGGGCCAGGCAGCCAGCATGCTGTTTTTGCTTCTGAGAATGACCCAGCCCTGCTCCCAGCATGTGCTAAGGGACCAGGGTCCACAAGGGCACCTCTGAATGGCCACGCCTAGGGCTCATGATCACTCCTCTGGAAATATCCCAGCCGGGAGAAAGACAATGTGACCTCCTCAGCATCTAGACTGGGAGAGAAGCCCTGGATATACTATCCCAGCCAGATCTATGGAAGCTATGGATGTCAAGCAGTAAAGTGTCGCAAATGCCCACCAAGCTATTGGGATCTAAATGTCTTAAAGAACAAGTGTGGAGCAGCAGGGTGAACTTGACCAGTTCTCTTAGAATGAGCTATGTCTCCGTGGCTAGCATATAAAATCCATGGGGAGCAGGGCTGTCTGTCATAACCCCATATTCCGCTACAAGGTGAGCACTTCAGTAAATATTACTGAATGAGTAAGTATATCTCATCTACTGTTCCTCCAGTCTCATCCACTGGCAACCAGTGGATGGGAAAATCAAGCAAACTTAACATTCTTCGCAGATTTAAGATGTTATAAACAGAGAGAACAATAAAGTCTAGGAAAATCATGCAAACTTAACATTCTTTACAGATTTAAGACATTATAAACAGAGAGAACGATAAAGTCCCTAGCATTCTTGGGCAGTGTTATGACAAGTGCCATTCAGTGCATAAGCGATTGAGCTCAGGGTCCACCCCATGGGTCACATTTCCCTTCAGAAATTTCAGGAATCACATTTATTTTTTTAAAAAATTAAAGACAACCTATCAACAATGTTAAATAGCTTTTTAAGCATTTGATGCATAGCCTCACCATTTTTACATATTACCTTTAGCTTTCTCTAGGAGATAAATGTTTATCATAGTTATAATCCAGCATATACACATTTTAGGTATTTTTTTGTAAAACATTATACTGCTTCTCAAAATAGACTTCACAGTTACAATTTTAATAGTGATATAATAGTCCATGATCTTGATGTATCATAATTTACTAAACCATTTCCTTATTATTGGACATCTGGTCCACATGCATCAGACTTTTAACAAGATATGGCTTCTGAGACAATGTAGAATATTGCCTGCAGATGCCTTGTGGATGTGATTTTGATATTAAAGTGCATCTGTTTGTGATTCCATAGTGAATAGACAAAGGGCTGCTCCTGAACTTGTTGGAGACATGGGGTTACAACACAAAATAAACATACATAAAGGGGAAAAGATAAATAAGCACAGAAACATAAAATGGTAAAATACATAGGCAAAGGTATTTTACTCACATTACTCAGTAACGTGAGAATCTTCATGCTCCTGGAGTTAAGACTGTTGAAGCCATAGTTGCATCAAATCTTAAACTATTGCCTCTGTACTGCTCTTCTGTCTGTTTCTCCCTAAGATTATTTAAAATCCTTATTCCTTGACCAAAGAAACAATATTCAGAATGAGAGAATGGCAAGTGCTTTTGTAAGGCATTTTCTCCAGGATACCCCCCCCCAAAACAAGGAGAATCACAAGAGTGAACTTGCGATGGTGAAGATATAGGAAGACACACTGAGGAAGACTAGAAAGAAGAATTATTTCTTCAAGGCGTGTTTTTATTAGGAGGAAATAAAAGAGATACAGAATGCTATTTCTGCATGTGTCAGACACAGTCTAAAGCACTGGGACAGCATCTTAGGTCTTTGGAGCTGAAGTTGTCCTTTCATAAGAACCAGGGTCCCTTCCTGTCTGCATGATTTCCAGCTAAGCAGCGGGCAAATCCCATCTCCTTGTGATGTTGTAAGCGTGAAACATCATTCCTATGGGTTGGGCTCTGATACAAGCAAGCGTCACTTTGTCTTTCTTCCCTTCCTTCACTGATCCTGCTGTGACTTTGCAACCACCTTGAAACTTCACTCAAATTTTTGTACAGCAAAGGACACACCTGCTGGCAAACACTCTTCATATCGCTTCTCTATTCTAAGACAGACCACGGTGTTTAGGGGACAGTACAGAGCCCAAGTCCTACAGCTGAGCAGAATAAAGCTCAGTGTCATCCTACACCCTTTAAGTGTCACTCAAGTATACTCTGTAATGTTAAGGAAGTGATCAAATTCTATTACACAGATGAATATACCTAATTATGTAGCATTGCACATTTAGATATTTATCAGTAATTAACAATAAATCACTAGAATTAGATTTTTAAGAGACTAGATTTTAGGGTTTCTAAAAGTCAGGCTAAAGTTTTATAAGAAAAAAAGTAATTAAATTTCTCTTTATTAACACATGTACCGTTGTGTTTGTCAGCTTTCTGTCATTATAACAAAATAAGTAAGACAATTGCCTTATATAAAGAATAAGTTTATTTTATATACACAGTTGCCCCCACCCCTATATTAAACATTTCTTCATTTCCAGATTTCCAACCAACCTCAGATTGAAAACTGTATTTTTAAGGCATGACTGTACTGAACATGTACAAATTCTTTTTTGTTACCCCCTAAAGAATACAACCATTTACATAACATTCACATTGTATTACACATAATGTAAAGAGGATTTAAAGGATGTACAGGAAGATGTACATAGTTTCTGTATAAATGCTACATCCATTTATATGTAGAGGGGACTTGGATACCTGAGTATCCACAGTGTGTCCTGGAACCTGGCTGCTGTAGATACCAAGGGACGACCACACCTGGCATGAGTTTACACCCAATGTCTAATTTCACTGGGTGCCTTAAGCTCTTCCCAGCCTCCCTCCTTTCCTCAGCAGCATGTGAGGAGAGCCCCGGCAAGTGAGAAGGACCCTTCTGATGGGTTGGGCAGGGAAGGCCTTTCTGAGCAGGGAACCCAAATGGAAGTTGTAACTGGATTTGGGGCACAAGGGGCAGCAAGGGCAAAGCTTCAAGACCTGGAGCTTGGGCCCGGGTGGCTGCCACAAGGTAAGCAGGTGAGAGGGCTTTGAGACCAGGTCAGGAGTTAGCAGCTTGTACTTGGTAAGGTGGGCAGACTTTGGATTTAAAGTGGGGCAATGACATGAGTTGCTTCCTTTTGTGTTGAAGCTGAACTGTGTCAACTTGATTGGCTGGAGAGCTGCTGAGGGGATTCACAAAGCACACTTTTGGGTGTATCTCAGTGGGTCATGGAGGTGTGCCCCTGGGCACTACATGTGGTCCCTTCCTCCTTCGTCTGACACTGTTCCACTGCACTGCTTCTGGCCCACAGTGAACTGAGCAGCTTCACTCCTCAGGCCCTTCCACCATGATGTTCCTGCCATGGAGCCCACAGACCGTGGACTGCATCCCCTGAAACCATGAACCAAATTAAACCTTCCCTTTAAGTTGTAGGTGTCAGGTATCATGTCCTAGCAATTGTAAAGCTGACTAATACACTCTCTATTTATAAACCATTATGGCAACAGGCATGTAAAAAATGATTTGTGGGAAGACAGAAATGTGGATGTCACATCACGTTTGCCTCATGAGCAATGGAATTACTTACCCTACCACCTAGCTCCTGACGCAAGTGTGACAGATGGCATGGATCATGTTCACTCACTCAGTCACCAACCCTCTCACCCTGTAACAGACCTCTTAGGTGATGTGGGAGTCTCAACTTCACAGGGACTCGGAGTCCAGTACCTGTGTCCTAGCCTCTGGTCCAGTTTGTACTTGATCCGTGGTAACAACTGTGGGTAAAACCATTGGCCCTTGGCAAAAGCCTCTGTGTGTAGGCAAACATCTCTCAGCTGGAAATTCAGGTGCAGCCTCTAGTGGGAGAATCACAGCCCCAGGATGTGCCTCATCTCTCCCCAGCTTTTATAGGTGCAGAAGCTGGGGGACCATGTGACCTCCCATGATCACAGGCACTGCCCACGTCCTCTTGTTTCCATGTTTCAGGCTCCATTCCGATGTTTCTTAGCTCCAGAAACAACAGAGTTCTCTCCCCACTCCTTGGCAGACACAATTGCTTGCCTGGTGCGGAAGAGATCCCTTCCTCTGCATGCATATGTGGAAGAGTTACTGTAAAGCATTACAGCACACTTTGTAAACCCCACGCCTTTGTCACCTGTGCGTTTTGTACAACACAAGCTCCACAAAGCCACAGGGGCTCCTCCCTGTTTTGTATTTACTTAATCAAAATAAAACAAGGTCTTCTGCAACCTGTTACCTATGTGATGCTTCCCCCAGGTGGACACCTCCGACCTCCTCCCCTCTGCAAAGAGCTCCCGCAGCAGAGGTCCAATATGCACCAGCCAGCAACTATGAGGGCCCTGTCCACTTTTACTGCTACCTACAAATGACCATGATTGAGCTGTGAAGAAACAAACACATTAACTCCCAGCTCCTACGAGCCAGGGATCCAAGCATGCTCCGGCAAGTCACCTGTAGGACATCGGCAGGCTGAAATTCAGAGGACAGAGCTGCAATCTCATTTTGGGAACAGAGGCCCCTTTCAAACTTACTTCATTAGTAGAAATTGGGTCCTTACGGTTGTAGGACCAAGGCCGTTCAGCCCGAGGGGCTACCTGCTGTCACCTGCCCTGTGGCCTGACCCGGTCCACAGCAGGCAGTCTCTCAAGGCCACTTCAACTCCCTCTCCCGAGGACTTCTCTTTCAAAGGCTCAACTAGTTACCCTTCCGATTAACTCAAAGTCATGAGTAGACAGTGATTTCAAGTATATCTACAAAACCCCTTTAGCTTTATTATAGAAGTAATGTAATCACAGGAGTGAAATAACATTCTACCATTCAATTACACCGTCATCCCCAGATGCACACAGGCCTAAGTCCTTTCTATAAAGTGGCATAGTATTTGCATAAAACCTATGTACACCGCATACACCTCAGGCCATCTCTAGACAATCTGTGATACCCAAGGCAATGCAAATATTACAGAAGTGGGGCTGGGGATTTAGCTCAGCGGCACAATGCCTACCTGGCAAGTACAAGGTCCTGAGTTCGATTCCCAGTACTGAAAAAAAAAAAAAAAAGAAAAAAAAAGAAAACAAATATTACGGAAGTAGTCCTTGAGCTGCTTAGTGAATAATGACGAAAAAAATTCCACTCATAGAAGTACAGGCTCAATGGTTTGCTTGGTTTTTTTCAAATATTTTCTTTCTGAATCTTATTAAATCTGAGGGCCAATTATTTGCAGGAGCTCTGTCCCCCCTCCCCACATCCCGCCCCCAGGGTACCACCCTGAACCCTTGAGCTAAGGAAAGCAACATCCATCAGCAATCTGCCTGCTTCAGTTACATTGCTCCCCTCTCTTCCCTTTAAAAATGTGAAAGCACAGTAAAGTCTACACCACACAAATTGGGCCTCTTAACCCCCTGGAAGTGTGCAGGTCTGGGGTATGAAGGACTTTCACATGGCTGTGCAGCTATCACCACGAGTCTCAGAAAGTTTCCACCATCCCACATCGGAACTCTGTTCCCCTTAAGCACTAAGTCCCCACACGGCTCCCACAGCCCCTGGCAGCCTCCTGCCCGCAGCTGCCAGAGCATTTGTCTTCTCAAGTGTACCTGAGGGCAGCAGCAGAAACAGGGAGAAAGGAAGATTCTCCTACCTCCCTTCTAGGCTTGCAATTTTATCAGCCTAGACTTTCTTGCACAACTCAAAATTAAATATGCATCTAGGCTTGTTCTTCAAAAGGCTTGTGTAGCAAATACCCAGCGGACAGGGACTGTGAACTCTGGTTGGTCTCTCTACTGGGCAGAATAGAGAGAAAAGGAAGGGTCAGATGTGAGAAGTAGGACACACTGCTTGATCCTGTCTTTCCCACCACCTCAAACCCAGCATGCATTAGAAACAAAACTTCTGCTTGGCATATTGGTGTGTGTCACCAATCGCAGCACTCTGGGAGGCTGAGGCAGGAGGGTTTAAGTTTGAGTCCGTCCTGGGCAACTAAGTGACATAGCAAGACCCTGACTCAAGATGATAAACAATTTAAAGAGGGCTGGGGGTGTAACTTAGTGCAAAGGCCTTGGGTTCAATCCCTGGTACCACAAAGAAAAAACCCTTCTTAAAACGTCAGCAGTATGGTACATTTTCTTTGACTTAGGAACAGAACTGAATCCAGACCAAATGCGGAACCTCATGCCTCTTTCATGTCTCAGGTTCCAACTATGAGGGTCTGAAATGTCTACATTTTTTTCCTAATCACATGTTCCTTGTGTAGACAGAAGTCACATACCAGAAGAATCTGGATTTGCTTTAATATCATCAGAGTTAAAATCGAAAACAGCACCATAAAAGATACAGTTTTCTTCGAAACTTCCCTACTCATAAATCTGCTGTTACTTAAAGGGGAATACACATAGCTCTGACTTTTGACCGAAGCTGTAGACTTTAGGTAGGAACTTGGTTCTTATATTCTGAGGCACTCAGGCGCAGCTGTGTCCACAGCATAAGGGAGTTTGGTTCCCTTTATCTGGCCTTGCACGGACGTGGCTGTGTTTTTGTGCACTGCAGACTTCCACAGTTTTGTTCACGTAGCATAATTATTTCCAGACAAGAGGCTGGCTCAGATGAGGGCCTTGTTCCCCATGTGGCTTTGGAGTTTCGAAAGCGGCAGACCAGAGCTGTCCCAGCCCTCCCCGCCTTCTGTGCACCCTGGAAACGTGGCAAAGAGCAATCCTAACTGGAAAAGAAGGCATCACTTGGGGCTATGATAAAGTGTTTCCAGAATAGAATAACTTGTTCGTCAAAGCCCAAACCCACATGTGCAGGAGCTGTAATTTTCTGTGTGGATGGCAACTCTCTCCTACAAATAGAATAAGGGGGTGATCGTGCCAGCAGGCTCCGCCTGGGACTATCCTGTGTTTCGGGGAGGATCTGCAACGGTGGACATTAGTGGTCCATCCTGCTTATGAGACCTACGGGTGGGTGCATGGTGCAGCCGAGCATGGAGTGTGAGCAACTTGGAGTCGAGGCAGACAGAAGGACCCTGGCAATGTGCTTCTGTCCCCTGGCCCTCTAGACCCAAGTGGCTCCTCCAACTTTCCAGGCTTAACGGAAACCATGGTGTCCAGCACAAGGCCACAGCAATGTGAGGAGTTGTAAAGAATCTGTATTTGCATTGGTTTGCCTTCGGGATTTGCTTTTAAATAGCGAAACAAACACAAACTCAAGAAACGTCTTGCTTTCAAAGAAAAAGAAAAAAGGAAGTTTATTTATATTGCCACATCATTACTTTTCTCATACTTTAAGGAGAAAGGAAACACCATTAAAAATAGAGAATTATAACCACCCACCCTTAAAGGATTGTTTGAAGCTCCTTTGCCTCCTCCAGAGTGAAAGAAATTCCAGTTCCAAGATGCCGCTGCATCGGCCAGACCTTTCTGGGGACGCAGCTCCTCCAGTGTGCCAGGTCCTGTTTGTGGGGCTTCCTCCTGTGCACCCATAGGGCAAATAAGGAGGACAGGCCACGGTCACGCTCAATGGGCTCCACAGTTCCGATACTGGCCGCCCTCAGCTTGCTAGCTTTGAGCCCCAGCTTTGTGCTAGGCCTCCCCTGGCTCCCACACACTCTGTGTCAAAAACCACACCTGCCTCCATGTTATTGTGTGCAGAAGGGCCCGGGCTGCTTCTGACACTCCACTTTCACGTCTTTTCATTTTTCTTTCTGAGGAGCCCCAGCTTTAACCTTTCTTCTCCTCCTGAAAGGGCCAAGCAGGTAGTCTCAGGGAAATCCACCCTCAGCCCCTCTCGACACCTCTGCTATAGAAATGACACCAATCACACTGGCCAAGACCACAGTGCTCAGTAGAGCAGGATACACAAACCCTGGCTGCCCAGTGACCCTGCTTGCTGATCACCACCTGATATAACACCGGTTTTATCACACATCTGTTTAGTCACACTCTCCCACTAGAACATAAATTCCATGAAGCCAGGGGATTTGTCCGTGTTATTTGCAGCCAAGTTCCTAACATCTGCCACAGAGCCTGGTACCCAGAGGTGGCAAAGGTATGAGAGGGAAAGAGCAGATCAGACCTCACTAGACAGAGGTTTTGATCCCAGTTCTGAGACGTGTTCAACTGGTGACCTTGTACAAATCATGACCTTGAACCTTCATTTCCTCCACTCCAACATAGACATAGACACACCCTCGCTGTTTCTCAGGGCTGCCGTCAGGATTAATGGAGATGTAAGCACGCATCTACTATGAGGCACTGCAGAAATATAACAGATGATTATCTTTTGTTGGTGATGTTTGAAAAGATTGTATACTCGCCCGCTGCTTTAAATGTTTCAGAATTGGAGATCGACTTCCCTGTGGCCTTTGCATGAAGTCAAATTGCTGCATCAAGAATGACATACCTCAGCACCTAAAGCGTTTGTCCTGTGGAAGAACAGGAGGAAAGGGAAGTGTTGACCCACTGCAAATTTCCTCAAAGCTTTTGCAAATTGGCATTGACCTGAAGCTTCTGGAGATCTATCAATGAGACAAGATAAACACCATCGGGATTTGTCTAGTTGTCTTAGAAAATGCCTGGGCAGCATTCCTGGAGGAGAGGGAAAGGCTTGAAAGATTGTGCTAAAGCAAGCTGATGAGATATATTACTTCTGATAATAGAACTATTCCATAAATAAATGCACCTCCTGAGCCAATGGGTGGAGGGTATAAAGGTTTAAAAAATCATGGAAGGATTTTCCTCCTGTGTTCATATGAGGCTGCTTGTCAACAACTTTTTAATCTCTTCTCACAAAGTTCTGAGACCAAAGGTCTTTCTTTTGTAAAATGACCTTTTAAGTGCAAAAAAATTCCGGCATCGTTTCAAAGACCAGGTCAGCATGACCAATGAGCCTACCAGCAATATAGAATGTTGACAGCAGTCTTCTAGCCAAAGTCACATGTCCAGTGGAGTAGATTACTCAATCCAGTCACCCTTGTCATGGCTCCAAAAACCTGTGCCCAAACTAACTCAGAGAGTGGGGGTTTAGGTAGTGCCCCCTAAGGGCTCACCACCCTCCAGTATCGACCACGGCTACCATCACCATGTGCTAGGTCCCCAGAGAAATAAAATACGGAAATTGCTAATACAGGAAATGGAAGTCAACATCCTCATCTTTCTGCAGCAACTTAAAAATGACAAATTGTTCATTGGCAAGAACTAAGACAAGGGAGTGAGCGCCACCTGGTGGAGAGGTTCCCAGGCACTCAGGGTAGGGTGCATAGCCGGACTCCCTTCCCCAGAGTATGAGCAAACTCGTCCTGACCCAGTATTATCAACTCAAACACATTGGGAACATGTACTTCACAATATTCTTTCAGCCTTTTGAAAAGCAATACTTTCAAAGCTAACAGCCCTAACCTCCTTTGCTAGTAGCCTGGGTTCTATCAGAAGTTCTCAGCCCTGTGTTTTTGCTCCCCAGGGAGGTGGGCACTGTGACACGCTGTCCTCCTGTGGAAGCCTCAAGTTGTCAAGATCCCCTGTTGGAAGAGAAGCGCCCTCCACTCACAGTTCAATGCTGTACAATTTGGTTTCATGCAAGAAACATCTAGTATGTACATGTTACAGGGCCTCCACGAAGGCACTGAAGATACTGAGAGGAACAAGAATGGCCTTTGGCTTTGAGACCCTGCCTAGCAAGAAGTCAGGAAAATAGACGTCTAAGTGGCAAGTGCTATGACTATTCCAGGAACAACAGGACTGAAAGGTTGGAGGAGAAAAGAGAGAAGGTCTGGGGTTCCACAAGCAGCTATGGCCTCCATCCACCCATGTCCCCAGAGTGCCTGGTACCCAGTGTCCACCTTACTGCAGGTCCTTCCCGGCAGATTCCTTACAGTTCCCTCTGGAGCCACAGCTGTGGCCACGTTGACAAAGCCCATCCTCGAGGGGCCCTCTGCCCTCCTTGGCTAGGCTGACCTGGGTGTGGACACACTGCTTTTCCTCTTAGTTCATCTGAGTCAAGGAATTTTCCAATAGAAATGTTTACTAGGCAACTGAAGGGAAAAATAAAAGCAATAAATGAAACAGAGGTACAAGGACCAGCTTGTTGGAAAAAGCGTCTTGCCCTCGTGTGACGGACTGTGCACAGGCTGGCCTGGCTGGGGTAGCAGGCTCAGCACCTTGGCTTCTCCACCTCACACGTACGTCCGGGGTCATGATGCCAAGCTGCAGATGAGCCCGGTAGGAGTATTTTAGGGCTCCCACGGCTCATGGGTCTGTGGAGACCTATGATACATTCCACAGCTTCCTGGACTGTGCTCAGGGTTGGGCTCGTGGCCTCCACGTCCCCAGCTTGTGCCTCATCCCAGCATCCTGGCTTTGAAAATGGAAACTCTTCCAATTACAGCTGGTTTGGTGGCTCTTGTTGTTTTTAAGATTAATGGACAGTTGAGTGGCATCCGAACTTGACAGTGACTTATTTTGGTGACTCTGGTATAGAACCTGAGACTAACATCCAACAATTGTTGATCTCCTCCTGAGGGGAGGAAAAGTTAAACTGCTTCCCCTTTATATGAAGTCAGTGGGGACCCATAAATGTAATCTGGGTCAACTAGAAATACAGAGAAGTAATGCTGAATTCTGGAAGTCAGCCTCAAGATTGCATCCACTTAGAAATGTAGGACAACATCTGGGAGTGAGCAAAGTGGTGCTCAGTTCAACGAGTAATCAGCTGGCTCTAAACAGAGGTCCACAGCCCTGGTTTTAGAACAAGGCCTGAGTCTACATTCCAGCTCCTCTGTTTTCTAACTGTGACTTACTAATGCCAAGCACTTCATTAGGCCAAGCATCTGAAGACATTTAGACTGCTATGATGAAGTACCGCACACCGAGGGTTTATCAACAACAGAAATTTATTTCTCATAGCTCTAGAGAATGGAAGCCCAAGATCAGGGTGTGTGCCCTAACTGTTTTCTCACTGTTGGAATAAAATACCCAACATCCACAATTTAAAGTAGGAGAGGTTGATTTGGTCTTATGGTTTCGGAGGTTTTAGTCCATGGCCCACCAGCTCCAAGGCAGAAACAGCAAGGCAGAAGCACGTGGGTGGAGGACAGCTGCTCTTCTCCTGGCAGCAAGAGGCAGAGAGAGAAGAGAGGATCCGGGGAGAGAGATTGTCCCTTCCAGGTCCCACCCCCAGGGAGCCACCTCTTCCAGCCAGACCTCACCTCCAAACAGCACACTCAGCTCTGAACTCTTCTGTGGATGAATCCACTGCTGAGTCTAATGGCCTCCTGACCCAGTCCCCTTCCAAAAGCCCATCTCTGGACACACGAGCCTTCTGGACAAATTCCAGATCTAAATCATAACAGGGCGCCAGCATGGTGGCGGCCCGCACCTGAGCTTCAGAATTCTGGCTTCTCATTGCATCCTCACATGGTTCGAAGAGGATGAGAGGTCTTTGGGCCACCTAAGGGCATGAATTTCAATCATGAAGGCTCCACCCTGATGATCTAATCACTTTTCAAAGCCCCACCTCCTAAGACTGTTGGCTTGGCAGTCAAGAATTCAGTTTATGTGCTTCAGAAGGCTGTAAACACGTAGCCTGCCACGCTGAGCCTTGGCATCCTTGTCTTTGAAATGGCACAGCCCATACAGATGACACAAATGAATAGCTCACTACCGTGCCTGGTTTGTAACATGTTCTCGGTACGTGGCAATAAATCATGGCAGCTAGTGATTCCCAGCACCTAGCACCTCCAATCACTTGTCAGGTTGACGTTTATATCTCACGACAATCCCGAGAAATAGGTACTATGTATTTCACCCCCCAAAAGACGAGGGTTTGAAAAAATCAAGCTCTACTACACTTCCAAGTGGTAGAGCTGCGCCCAAAACTCTTGCCTGTGGATTGTCAGTCTTTTCAAAATGACTTCTCTTGAGGCAAATTACAAGCAGAGAAAAGAACTCTAGAATAAGTGCCCAACTCAGAGAGTCACCGCAAAGTAAACACACCTGAGTCAGCAGCAGGTCAAGGAGGAGGACGACTTCACTCATAACCCACCCAAGGTGGCCCGGTGCACCCGTCAGAATCAGCAGGCATCCGGGGGCTATGGGGAGCCCAGAACTATCGTAGAGCCATCTCCTGGATCTGTGACACTCTCTTAGCACCATGATATCTTACCAGATAATATTTAACTTTTCTGGGAAAGTTTGTCAAATTACCTCGGTTGCCCTTACGAGGAGCCTAGAGTCCAGGCCACTGTGCTGCCAGCCGTGATCACAGAAGGCTCCTGCCTGAACCACTGCTAAGAGCGTGCCATGGGCTGGCTGAGGGTAGCTGAGCAAGAAGGCCTGGATTACCTGTGTCAGCCCATGCACGGCCCTGCTAATCAACCTGCATGGTAACGGGCTGTGTGGACAACACACGAGCAGGTGTGTCCCTGTGCCATATTGTCACATGTGATTAATCTGTGGATTGGACCCCTAAGTCATCCACTGTCCTTTTGTCTCTTGTTTTTCTTTACTCTAAAAACTAGAAAACCAAAGTTTCCCACTTTTTAGCCTCCCTTTTGCAGCAAGGGGCTGGGGTAAGGGGTGAATGGGAGCGTGTGCTACAATTCCATTTTAACACAGGTGAAAATACCTAGAGAGACTGTCCCCCCAGCCACAGAAAGTGCTTTCTTTTCTCCCGTATCCTTTCCGCTTTTTTCTGCCTGGCATACAATTGTGACAGTTGGAAGAACAGCAGCTACCTTGTGACCATAAGGTAAAAAGTATGGAGAGGAAATGCAATCAGCTAAGGGTGGGGAAAGAAAATACACAGTGGGGCTCAGTCCCTGCTTGGAGGAACTGCCTCGAAAGCTCTGGCCTGCTCACCCAGAGACTTCTTTGAGGAGACAGAGTTGGTCTGTTTCAGCCCAGTCTCGGGGAGGGTGTCTGTCACTCACAGTCACACATGCTTCTACCCAATAATCAAGAAGTAGCATCTTTCTGTCTTGGTTTGTCTCACTTCTTTAGCCAGTAAAATGAGAGCTATTGAAGGGGGTAACGCTGTCAACATCCCCTTCTGTCAGTTTCTATGTAGATCCCTGTGAATGACCCCATAACCCTGTTGGAAGAGGAAATGAACCAACTAGAACCCTTTGTGGTTACACCAGGGATCAGAGTTTAGGGCTTTGCAGGCAACATTCAAATGTCTGCTTTGGGTTGAGCACAGTTGTAAGCAATGTGCAGCAACTAAGTCACTACCCCCTCATAACACTCATAACCTTAGTACCTAAGAGGTATCCCTTACTAATCCAGTGTAGAGATGTTTCAAACTTAGTTTCATCAATCTGTCTAAAGCCACACTGCTGGCCAGTGGTGAAGCCAAGCTCAGGACTTCACTGGGGACCCTGGATCCTGGTCTGTTAATCATGACATTCTTTGTCAACCAGTCAAATAATTCTTTCCAATCACTCAAGGGAACTCCCAAAGTCAGTGAGTTCCTTGGGCAAAATTTTCATGCAACAGGCTTCCAAGGCCCACAGTTCTAACCACCAGCGGTTTTCTTCCCCCAGGGAGAAGCCAGCCAAAGGGTTCTGTAACAGCAGTGGGGTCCTGCTGCCCTTCACAGTGGGTTGTGCAAGATACAAGAGAAAGGAAATATTTACAGATTCCAGGGCCCACCCTCATGCGGGTTTCTTGCCAAAGTCTTGTTGGCAAGTCTTGAAATCTGTCTTGTACAAACTTGCTTATATCACTTGTTTTTAAGCACAGAAGACCCACTGTTGGGAGGAGGAGATGTGCATTTTCTCTTCTTAGCAGGCTTCATTCCACAGTCTACATAAAGGCCAGACCTTGGATTTGATTTCTTTCTTTCTGTGCCCTATAAGAGTTTTACTTATGATTGCAAACTATAGTGCCTATGCATTGGACTTCTATGCATTCTCTTGTCATATTTTATCTGAAAGGAAAATAATAACATCAGTTAGAGCAAGTGTCAACGTAATTGGTTTGGAGATTCTCCTGGGGAATTGGTGGAGTACATTTGTGGGTATGCCTGGCTGGGTCATGGAGGCGTGGCCTTAGGGTCTGTTTGGCCTCCGGCCTCTTCCTCTATGGCACTGTCTCTCTGCTTTGCTTCCTAACCAAAATGAAGTAAGCAGCTTCACTCTGCTGTACTCTTCTGCCATGATGTCTGCCCTGGAGCCAGCTGTTCATGAATGGAATCCTCTTAAAACATGAGTCAAATAAATCTGTCATCCCATAAGTTGTAGATGTTGGGTATTGTGTCAAGTAATGGGAAACCTGACTTATACACTCCCTATTTGATGAAACGTTTTTAGCGGGGATTATAATACCCAGTTATATACTTTTAGTTATAGCTGTAGCATCTTCTATTACCATTTTCATCCAACATAGGGGATAAGAGCAAGTTCTACAGTGTGAACATGAAAAAAAATACAAACTCATTCTTACTTCATTCTAAAATCCCCAGCTGGAAATGAACAGTGATCAAATTGTTTCAGTCAGCTGTGGCTCCTTCCTTTCTTTTTGAAAAGAACTAAATACGCCTGCTTAGTTAAGTCCATTGTTTTGTAAAATCATATCTATTTTCTCTGACAATTGTTGATGTGAAGTATGAATGGGGCATGCTGGCTGCTGAGTTGGAAATATACCCGCTAAGCCAACCCATCTTTCATTTATGATCTATTATTCTCCATTATTCCTGCAGAGCTTCTGATTGCATTCGTATTAATCATTCTAATTTACCCCTCATTATGCTGATTTGCCATTCCACATTGGGGCTCTGCTCAGTTGGCTTCCAGTGGTTAGTAACTTATGGTTAGATGCAGCTTCATTTAGACTGGCAACACCAGAGAAGAGAGAAACCCAGTGTCACTTCTGTCTCTAAAGGGGACGCATAAGTGGCTCATCTGCCTTCTTCCAATGTGACCCACAGTTAGGTCACTTCATTCATAATCCAGTACACAGCACAGCACACAACTATTGTTCAGCACCTGCTGGCTGTCAGGCCTGTACCAGGGGCTGGGATAACAGATCTGCAGGAGCTCAGATCCTAGAGGCTAGGAGCTTGGGACCACATCCTAGAGTAGACCTCTAAAGGTACTTGTATCAGCAAAGAATACATTCAGTTGCAACTGAACCCCACTTTCAATGGATCAAAGAGCAAGGGAAATTAGTCATCTTGTGAAACAAGAAGTCAAGAGCTATGGGCTCTGCAGAGCTCAGTAATGCAAGAGATGAAGATGGTCACCAAAGACGCAGATCATTTTCATCTTCCTGCCCCTCTTTCCTTGTCTTATAAGATAGTTGCTGCAAGGGCAACACCCAGATACAACTATTCACAGAGACAGGGCCCATTTCTTCCTGTGGCTCTTGCTTTTTTTTTATTTTATTTTAAAGAGTAGAAAAAGGATAACATAGTAATAGGGAAGCTTACCGAACTACAGACAAAGTGGTAGGAAATTATCAATGGTTGTTGTTTTACATATTGTTATCTACAAAATAGTTTCTCAGGAAAACAACTAGACAGATAATAGTGAGCTACAGACAAAAGTGGTAAGTTATTAGCAATGGCTGTTGTAGTGTACTTTGGTATCTTCAAAGTGGTTTCTAAGGAAAATAAATAGAGCTATACATCAGTGACCAATTGAATATTCATTGACTATTCTCAATCGTTGTTGTAGGAAACACATAGTAATAAACATCCATTTATGAAATAGCATAGGAACAATACAAACATTACAGAGTTATGGACAGATTAGTAGGAAATATCAATGGCTGCTGTAATATATGGTGGTATCTTCAAAGTGGTTTCTCAGGAAGACAGAGATATGCAAGAAAGATCTAACAAGTAGTTACAGCCTAAGGGTTGTGAAAAATAGCAGATTACCTCCTCACCAGTGACTCCTTTCACTGAGGTGTGACGGCTGGAAGAAAGGCCAGGACTGAAGATAAGGACCTGTGTCTAGCAACAGGCTGTTTTCTTTTTCCTCTATAGTCATGATTACCTGGGGCTCCTCCATGGAGATGACATTCTGACCAGAAGGAGAAGGGAGATTATGCCCTGGGCCCTCTCATTCCTGTTGGACTAACTGGTAGGATGGGTCTGAGCTCTGGGGCCTCTGCTTCAGAGGGCAGACTGATCTCCAGCGGTCACCTTTGCAATCAGGGCATGGCCCAGGGGGCTTCTTAGGGCAGTTCCTCTTAAGGTGGCCTGACTTTTAACAGTGGATCCAGATGAATGTAGTCGTCGAGTTCTTCTTGGGGTTTATTTTTTTCTTTTTTTTTTTTAATTTTAAAGAGTAGAAGAAGGATAACGTAGTAATAGGGGTTCCTGTGGGTCTTGTTAAGAGTGAAGGAATCTTTCCAGGAAACACCCCACCAGCCTGTCCTTTGGATCTTATTGGACAGAATGCATTGCATGCTCATGTTGCCATCACTGGCCCATGTGTATGAGGTCACTGCACTGGCTCAGACCCATGAGGACCTTGGGGTAGTGGAGGTAACAATCTTCCCTCAGCAGGTGCCTGCACAGAGAAGGTAGAAAATCTAAACAAAATCATGATTTGTGGATATCTGACTGGAGCCCCAGATATAGAATCGGTATTGTTCTAATTGAAAACACCATGGAATTAACGTCAAACTTAAAGAAAACAAATGTAAATTTAAAATGCCAAACAGCAAATGGTGTGCAGTGCCATATGGTTATCTGTCAATGTCTACATCCACTTCACCGGGTTTTATGGAAAGAGGATGGAAATAAAAGCAGAAGGAGCAGCCACAGAAGAAAGGCAGGAGGAAATGCACCGTTGGATGGCTCTCTACAGTAAACTAAAGAAAGGCTCTGTGTGAGTGCACTCCCTCTTCTCACATGCTCCCTGACTTCCTTACACCAGGTTGACTGTGCTTGGAAAGATGCCCCACCCAGCCATGAGTGCTTGGGCCCCTCAGAGAGGTAACTGTGCTCCTGTCTGCTTTCTCCTAACAGTAATGTCACCTCACTTGTCCTCAGCACAGGCCATGGTGCCTTCATCCCTGACTCCCTGGAGAGGGTCTTGGCTCAGGTTGGTGCTGCAGGAGGCCACGTGTGCAGCCTGGGAAGATGCCTTCAGCTTACAGGGGACAGGTGTCATCTCAGCTGTGGGGAAAGCCAAGGAAATCCCAAGCCAGTCCTGCAGTCAGTTACATCGCACTTTGTCCCCTAGCCTCCTGAGCTCATTGACTCTCTGTTTACTTGACTGACTGGATGCTCCTGATCCAGCACTGTACTCCACGAAGTTTGCTCATAGCTGATTTATTTCCAGAACATACTTCAGCTGCACTGACACTGTGGGAAGGGCCCCGCTCCTTTCCAGTCTGGCTTTTCTGTGTTTTCCTGTGTTCAGGTGGTCACTGCTGGCTCACCGGGCTCTTGTTCTATAGCTGCATTTTGAAAAATTAGTCCCTGCTCAGCTGCGCTGGGACGCAAAGGCTGTGCACAGTGAGAATGTTTCTTCACCTCCATTTCCAGGCAGGAAGTTACAGGTTTCCTCTTCTCTTTGGCAGTTAGTCCGGAGCAGAGTTGAAACCCTTTCTCCCACTGCCACTGTGTCTCCCAGGAAGCAGCTGACATCACTGGGTCCTCTATATGCTCTCGACCAATGGACCTGCTCCCAGCCTGCAGCATCAGCCCAAGACACCAGAAGCCAGTGTCAGAGACGCTGCTAATGAAAACTGTTTCTGTGTCTGTCATTCAATGATGGAGTCTCTAACTCGGTCACAAAACACCTTGCTCTCTCCTCTGTGCTGTGCCAATGTAGAAGAAACCTCTCTTACGTCTGCTTTTATCTTCTCCTTATCTCTACATTCTTATATCTTCTCTCTTAACAGAATTTGGTTTGATTTTGATCTGGATAAACTCTGATTCCCAACCTAGAGCATCAAGAGATCAGGTTGGCGGCAAGATTGGTGAGGCAGGGTGTGACAGTGGTGCTTCTGCCGGCGGAGTATCGCTACAGAATCCTTTTTTTCCTTGGCCAACCCCTTCAGGGAGTTCATTGTGGAGGGAAAACGAAAACAGCCACTGGGAACAAAGCCAAAAGCGATGACAGAGAAAATACAAAGACAAAATTAAGCTGTTTAATATGTTTTATAGAGTACCACAAAGTGAAAGGTCAGGAGACCACTGCCGAGGGGTGGGGAGGAGGAGGAGGAGGAGGAGGAGTGGAGGAAGGAAGGAAGGGAGAGAGGGAGGGAGGGAGGCATTCCAAGACCCCCAGAGGGTGCCTGAAACTACACATAGTACTGAACCCTAGATATGCTAATTTTTTCTTAAGTATACATACATACATTTAATTTATAAATTAGGCACAGTAAGAGATGAACAACAATAACTAGTAATAAAATAGAGCAGCTATAACAATGTACCATAAACTTATTCACAGCTTGCCAATTGTTTATTTCTGGAAATTTAAAAAATATTTTCAGGCTGCGATTGACCAAAGCTAACAGAAACCATCCAAAGTAAAGCAGCAGATGGCAGGCATCCATGTTGGACAAAGAGCTCCTGAGCCATTCCTGACAGTAAGCAGAGCACAGGGACTTTCAAAAAGGGCATTGACTACTGGAGTGACAGCACATAATGCTCATCTTTAGGAGGTTTCTGGGTGCTGTGGTGGATCCACTGAACACCCCACCTCACCCCAAGTGTCAGTGAGCAGGGACTTTGTCCCACTGGGGCAGCACAAGCTCAGGGAGAGGCTGCTGTGCAGTGATCAGTGTCTGGGGAAAGGGTTGCAGAACAAGAAGTTGGAGGTGACTGGGAGAGACCTTAAGGAGTGCCCCCTCCCTGGAAATCTGGGAATAACATCAGATTTCTCAGCCCTTGTGGAATGGATTTGGAGGGACTTTGTTCATATTTCAGAGGACTTCATGGCCCAGCAGGTAGAGGACTGGGCCAGTCCAAGCAACTGACAATGGGATTCTCCCCTCCTGTGCTGCAGTGTTACGGTTTGTGTGTAGATGTCCCTCCAAAGCCTCATGCAGTCATGGGACGGGTTTCTAGAGTTTATGGTTGATTCATGGTCCAATGCTGGGGTTATGGGTGTGAGTGCTACACCCCCTTGGGGCACGTAGTTTGCATACAATAGAAGGGAGGGAAAGAGGCTTGTTGTTGCTGCTCCTCCTCCATTTTGCTCTTGCTGCTTTGCTGTTTTCTGCCACCATGAACTGCTGCCCTCTGCCATGTGTCACCCTGCCTTGGAGCCAGCTGAGTATGGACTGCAACCTCCACAAACTGTGAGCTAAATAAACCTTCCCTTCCTTGATTTTGGGCATCAGGTGTTTTGTCTCAGCAACGAGAGAAAAGTAACTAAGACAGGCAGCAATTAACACTGAATTAACTTTGATCACTGGAAAGCTGCTAGTTTCAAATCAGGCCCCCCAAAAAGTGTGAATAAAGAACTTGAATAAAAACCAGTCTGGAGTCTGGCTGGAAAATAAGATCTTTTTCTTTTGGGCCCATAAATAACACATTCAGAAAGATTCTATCAGTTGGGTGCTGTGGAAATATTGGTGTCAGAATTAGCAACACTGCACTCATTGTGTGACACGAGCCCTCTAGTGCTCAGTGGCTCACACTCTCCCAGAGGAGGTCCTTGCTCACACCTTACAGAGCGCCCCTCTGCCCAGAGATGCACACAAGCACAGCATTCAGGAACCATGCTGAGCCTTGCTATTTATTTTTCTTTCCACATAATTACTTTTTAAAGAAGTCTAAATAATCATCTGTAATTTTTTTCATTGTAAAAATAACAGTTACAAAATGTAGAAAGTCAGAGGAAGAAAGGATCACACAGTTCTCCTGTGCTGGCATAAGCAACCGGGAACATCTTGGCATATCTCTTTGCAGTTTTTCAATTTTTCCAAAAAGTATAGTAGTTACATATTTCTTAAAGCATGAAACCTTTCAAATGTATGGAAAATGACATAAGAGAAATTTTTTACTCACCACTAAAATAAAAAACATGTTAGCAGTTCACTATATAACTACAGGGCCCTTTCAGTGGGGTGGAAATCTGTGGTCTCAGTATGCACAAGGCTATGGCTTCAGCCCCTAGCACATGCATGCATAAAAACATACATACATGAATGATTGAATAAGACAGAGTGAAAGTGCCCAACTGGGTCATATCCAACACACATAAACACACACACACACACACACACACACACACACCATGCAAAGTGGCCACAGCATTGAATTCCTTGTGCTTTTGCGGTAGGTCTCATCTTGTATTTTCCCTTCATGACACATTCATCCGTAAATATCTGCTGCTGTTTTGACTGCATTTGTAATGCACATAAATGAGACCTATTATCCTCTCTTTATTTTTGCTTTCTGTGTTGAGTTACTGAGACCGGGGCAGAACAACTCCTTGGCCTCACTGTGGCATTGACTGAATGAGCCTGTATATTCCTTTGCTTCCTGAAGGAGAGTTAGGTTGCTGACTTTATTGCTAGTATGAGCATGTTGCACGAGCCCTTTCCAGTGACTCCTTGCTTCTACATAAATTTCTGGATCCTGGAGTGGTTCTGACCTCTGTATGCATGGGCTCTACATCCACATAGCAGAGTCAGCCACAGGAGCTGGAAAATACACCCCCCACACACTCACACACTGCATCTGTTCTGAACCTGTACAGGCTTTGTCCTTGTTATTCCTTGCACAACACAGTATAGGAACTACTTACATAGCATTTGTACTCTGTTAGGTATTATAAATACTCTGGAGATGATTTAAAGTGTGCTGAAGGATATGGGTAGGTTAAATGTAAATACCACACATTTTTATATAGGAAACTTGCACATACTCGATTTTAGTATCCAGATGAGTCTTGGATCCAGTGCCCCACAGACACTGAGGGCAGCAATGCACACATCTTTGACCTTAGTAGCAGTTGGCAGACGTCAAAGTATGTGTAATATATACTTTTTTTCTTTCTTTTGTGAGACAGGATCTCACTGTGTAGTTCAGGTTGGCCTTGAACTCACTGTGCAGCCCAGGCTGGCCTCAAACTCATAGCAATTCTTCTGTATCAGTCTTCAGAGTCCTGGAATTACAGGCATATGCCACCATACCTGACCTGTACACTTCTTAAAAGAAGGTACATTGGTCAATTGTGTGTTACTACAATGAAATATCTGAGGGAATTCACTTATAAAGAGAGAAAATGTATTTGGTTCACAGTTTGGAGTGTGTGATGGTATGGCCTTTGGGGAGGGTGACACACAGCAGTGGTAAGGAAGTGGAAAGCAGAGAGAGATTGCAAGTCCCCATCAGAGGCCACATCCAATGGCCTAGGGACCTCCCACCCAGCCTCACCTCCTAACCATCCATAGCACCACCAAACAACACCTCTCAGGAATTAAACTATTAAGACCCTGGCCTTTGGGGCAAGGGTCATACCCACATTTAAACCTTAGCTCAGGCAACCAGTAGCTTGAGAAAGGATTACAGAACAAGAAGCTATAGATGAATTGGGTAAACCTTTAATCAGCCCCCTTTCCCTGAAAATATGGGAAGCATGGTGGTTTTCCTAACACCTGTGAAACAGAGCTTTGAGTACATCAAGCTTTGGGGGAACATCTAGAGTTCAACCATAACATTCTGCCCCGACCCCAAAAGATTCATGCTCATTCTTTTATGCAAAATGCATTTAATCCATCTCTAAGAGTTGCCCAAGTCCTAATAGTTTCAGCTTTGCTGAAAAGACCAAACCCAGAGTCTTCTCTGAGATGTAAGGCAAACTCATAGCTACAAACCTCTGTAAAAATGAAAAGAAAGTTAAACAGCATACAAAAGAACAGGGTAAATATTTCCATTCCAAATGGGAAAAACAGGGGATAGAAAGAAATGGGACCAAGGGAAAACTAAAATCCAGCAGGGCAAATATCAACTCCCTTGGTTCCATGTGCAGCTCCAGGGCACATGTGGTGAGATGAAAACTCCAAAAGCCTTGGGTGGCCCCATCCCTACTGCACTGCTGGTGGTTGAAACCCTTTTGGTTTCTCTCCTGGACTGGCTTTGCTCACTCCTTACAGCTTTCTTCAGACCTTCCATGATCCTGCCTTCTTCAACTTTCTGGGGTCTCTAATGCACCTTTGGCTTCAGACTCACAGCTTCACACACTGCTCTCAAAGGAGGACACTGCCTGGTCTCCCAGGCCTTCTTCTGAAATCTAGGAGGAAGACTTCCTGACCCTCAATCTCTTTCATTCTGCATGTACCTAAAACTACCACCACTTGGATGACACCAAGGTCTGCCACCAGCTGGAGTAGCCGTGGGTGCTTCTGCATCTTGCTGGTGGTTACAGAGACCTCTGAGTGCCTGGATGGCTGAACAAAACCAACAGAACTCTCGTGAACCCATTCCCATTCCCTCGGCTGCCACCATTCTGGACCACAGTGCCCTGGTACTCTCTTCTCAAAGCAAAGTCTTGCTTTTGCAATTTTGAATGGGCAAAGGGAGGAGCCTTGCTGGTTCCTCATGTTCCCTCAAGGCATTTTTCCTATTGTCCTATTTCAAAGTATGTGGTTTCTTTCTAATGCTAAACTGTCAGCAACCAAGTTTTCTTCTGCTCAACTTTATCAGAGCTTTCTTTCTGACTAAATTCAAAACTTTAATTCTTCTGGGGCTATTTACTCTCAATTCTCAATGCAAAGCTGACTAAAAGCTCCTAACAGTACCAAAGCCACAGCCTAAATGTTTGGCTTCCTTGAAATTTTCTCTGCCAGATTAATTAGTCTGCTGCTCGTAGTCTCCTACGAAGTCTCTAGATATGAGCAAAAGGCTGACAAATTTTCTGCCAGAGCACAACACACATGGCCTGGAGTCCAACTGCCAATGAAGTCCTTCTTCCCACCTAAAACCTCTTGAACCTGATCTTCTCAGTCTGCATTTCCATCAACATTCTGGTCTTCTGACCTCTGATCAGAATGTCCCACCAAACTCAGCTCACAGGTATCAGGAGCTGCTTCTCCAAACCTTTCCAAAATCTTCCTGCAAGCCACTTCCAAAGGCTTTTAAATCACATGGTCAGGTAGTATCACAGCAACAGCCTCATTCCCAATACCAAAATTTATATCAGTTAGGGTTCACTGGAGGAACAGATTAGGCTTATAATGGTCACCTGCAGAGTCGGGGGTGGAAGAACACAGAAGGGCCACCTGTTCAGTGGAGAGCCAGTGGATCCAGCCAAAAGTCAAAGTCCTAGAGCTCACTGCAGAGACCTGTGAGAGTCTGTATGAGGAAACTGAAGAGTCTGTGCTGGAAGACTGGAAATGGACATCCAAAGGCCATGGCAAAGACTAGAGCTCTTTTGAAAAAGCAGAAGCAAGACCTCCTTGCTTCCTTTGTTTTTCTATCCAGACTACAAACCTATTAATTGGTGATACCCACATTCAGAGAGGGTCTTCCCTTTTCAGTAAGTCCATCATCCAGACACACCTAGAACTGTACTAGACCAATCAGGCAACCATTTCTTATTCAAGTTGACAATGTAGTTAACTATCACATCAGCCAATGGGCTCTCTTTGTCCATTTGGGTAGGTCTGTGCCATTGTCTGCTGGATGGTCTGTCCTTTGAAGTCACACAGCATACCATCCTGACACAGCTCTCTGAAGCGTGCTTTTACCAAATTTCATCACAGCTAAAGAACTTCATTTGGTTCCATGGTTCCATATTTGTCTGCATATCAAAGTTAATCCTGTTCATCATGGGTGAGAGTGACAATGCAGCTTTCCTCTTCCAGGATCATCAACTTCATGCCAGGGCTCCTTGTCACCAATGCCAGCACTTCCCACTCCCACCTCTTCCCTTAGGACTCATCTCTTTGGGCCTGTCTCCTTCCTTCTCACATTCACCTCCAATCTCTGCTCCTGCTGTTTCCACAGCATGGAATATTCTCTCCCCTTTACTTATTCAGTCGCTTACAACCAGGTTCCATACCCCTCTTTCCCATGAAGTCTTCCCTGGCCACTCCAGTTGACCCTGATGTTACTTCTGGTTATGCCCAGAGTTGCTGGTGGGCTCCAGGTTACTTATTAATAAATACAGCAAGGTTGTGGCTCAGTAGTGGCTGCAAATTGTTCCACTAATTATGAGCTAGGACTATTGTCTCTTCAATCTCTATTGCAAACCTGAGAAACAGGTATTATGTCATTACCATATGTCATGGATTCACATTGTAAGATCTCTGAAACTTCAAACAGTCTTGTAATGAGTTGTGGCTTAGAACTGCCATCACCTGGGTGGAAATCTGCTTCCTCCAGAAAGAATCAGTATTTGTTTCTGCCAGAACCTGTGGACACTACCAACCAGAGGCCTTCAATTAAATTCTATGTTTGGGGATGGGGATATAGCTCAGTGGCACAGAGTCTGCCTGGCAAGAGCAAGGTCCTATGTTCAGTACCTGGTACCAAAAAAAATTCTATGTTTGGCAGTGTGAATTCAGTCTTTTACCTACCAGAATCCACTGAGGTTCTGGTGCTCATGGGAGTTTTCTTGTACAAGGGTGGAGGTAGGTTAGCTTTCTAATGGATCTTCCTGGATGGCAGGGATGTTTCCTCCTCCCCTCACATGTAGGATGACTTCAGTATCACAGCTTTGTAGAGAGGGTTCCTATGAGACTGCATTTGGGTATTGTCTTTGTCTTTCCCAATGTGACAAAGTTAGACAGGGCGATTTGCAAACAATAGAAAACTACTGTTCACAGTTCTGGAGGCTGAGAATGCAAGGCAGGTCTGATTTGGTGTCTGGTAAGAACTCTATGCTTCCTAACTGGCGCCTTTGGCCATGTCCTTACAAGATGGGAGAGCCAACCTCTCCGCCTCCTCTACAAGCCACTAACCCCATTCATGTAGCACATTTCCTAATCATCTTCTCATGGCCCACCTCTTAATACAGTCACAATAGGGACTAAATTCCAACATGAGAATTTTGAGGTGATATCTATCTTCAAACCATATCAACCACGATTTATTTGTTAGTGCTGTATAAAACAATCCTATGTCATTGTTTGCCTTTGTCCCTATAGGCAGTAATCTCATTTACATGTGAAAAACTGGAAGAAGTAGTTCAGAGCTTGTAGACAGAGATGAGTGAAGGAAAAGTACCCACAGATATTTTCTAAGTGTTTGTGGATGTAGGTGGTTGAGTTCTTATCTGCACTCCTTTAAGAATTAGATTCTCAACTGATCACTTTACAATGAATCCAAAAGTTAAGTGTATGGAGTTTCTATAAGTTGCTTCTGCATATCACGCTATGTAAAATCACTTCAGCAAATAGTGATATTTAACTTAACATACCTTTCATCATTCCATCAAGAATTGAAATTAGAACATAAGACAGGATTGCCTTGAAAACACATTTCAGTCTGAAGGAGGCAGCTGAGTGGGTCTCTGTTTACCTTCTACATCTAAGCCAGCTCAGGGGACCGAAGTCTCTGAGATCTCTCCCATCCACACTCAGGTTGGTTTTAAGTTTCCTTTCCAAAGCATTTTCTCCCACATGTCATTCTTTGAGTTTTATTCTGGAGCTAATCACAAATTGGAACACTCTACAGTAATCCCATGCTCAACAATATGCATTATCTCAGCAGCATTCTGAGTCCGTTAAAGCAAAGCTCAAACCAAGCAGAATCAATTCACAGAGCTAGAGGTAAGCAGGTGGGAGCCCTGTGGGACAGAGTTGACTCCATAGGACACAGAACGCTTCTGGGTGCAGGAGATGAGATGTTCTGCTTCCTAACTTGAATGCTTGCTTCACTAATATATTCACTTTGTGATGATTCTGTGAGCTGGACCCTCAGGATGTGTGCATTTGTCTGTAGGAAAGTTATGACCAATGAAAAGGATTCGTTAAAAAAACACAGGAATTGAAAGCATCTTTAAGTCGGTTGTGGTGGTGCACACCTGTAATCCCAGTACTCGGGAGGCTGAGACAGGAGGATTGTTATGAGTTCAAGACCAGCCTGAGCTACAAAGTGAGCTCAAGGCCAGCCTGAACTTCATAGTGAGACCCTGTCTCAAAAAGACCAAAAAAAAGGAAAAAAAAAAAAAAGAAAGCAAAGCACCTTTAGAACTTAACCATTTTTTAAGAATACTCCTGTGTAAGTCAGATTTCCATGACTGTAATATAGTACCCAAGATAATCAGCTTTCAACAGATGATCAGCCTCATGTGTGGGATAGGAAAGAGAGAGCAGAAGAGGAAGAGCCTGGGGTCCCCCAGCCCATCACAAGCACACCCACCTTTTAAAGGTCCCACCCTCTCCCAGTAGTGCCATGCTGAGAAGTAAACCTTTAATATGAGGACCTTTAGGGGGCATTTACGTACACCAGGGCAAGTCCTAGAGAGGAAAAGACTCATCACGGGAGGAAGGAAGCGTGAAAAGTGGAAAAAGAGATGAGATTCTGTGAATAATGGGGGTTGTTAGAGCTGCTGGAGATACAGACTCTCCCAGACCCAGAGCCCTGGTGCAGGTCTCTCTTATAGGAAAGCAGTATTCCTGCTCCTGTCCATGACAGCTTTGATGGTGACATTCTTAATGCACTTCTAAAACACTACTTAGCAAATGCGTGGAGGGAATGCTGAGAACCAGCCTGGTTACTCCCAAAGTCAACTGATGGCTTTTCTCCTGTCCTCTGAGCTCTGCTTAGACACAGGAAGAGATGAGAGGGAGGCAGAAACAGTGTCCAGCGCTCAGGCATTGTTTGGGGATGGCCCCAGCTGTCCATGGCCCACTGCACTGAGAATCTCACACTGGGCCCCAGGTTGAACAGTCATGGGGTGCTGGGCATTCACAGAGGCTCAGGGAGCCCTCTTGGGTTCACCAGCACATTTCAGGGGCTGCCAGCCCATCGCTGGCACAGCTACCATGCGACCCAGCTTGGAGTTCTCAGTGTCTGCCGGCATCAGACAACTCAGACCAGCAGAGTGGCCAGCTTACTGAATGGAGCTGGCAGTGTTTGTGGCAAGAGTCCTCAGAGACCGGCAAGGTCACTGTCTCTCCGGGTTGGTTGACAGTGTGCCCAGGTCTGGGTACAAGCACGCACCGACCCACCTGCTTCTCACGGGGATTTAGTCGGCAGTTCTTTGGCTTCTTTCTCCTACATACAAAGCAGCCTGTGTGCGGAGATGGAGACCCTGAGATCTGATGATTCACTGATTTACTGATTGACTCTGGGACCAGCCCAGGGGGAGGGGAGCCAGCCCAGGGGCCCAGCTGCCGCTGAAAGAAACGCTGTGTTTGCGGTACAGGGAAACATGTATGCATCTTTGTTTGCAGGACAAGGAAGGGAAAGTGACTTTTATGAACTCCACTGCCTAAGGCTGAGGGAGAAAATTTAGATTCTTTTTCCTGTTTCCAGGAAAGGAAAAATCTATCAAGCAAATGATCCAAGGTTCAACCCCCTCAACGCCCCCCCCCACACACACACGGGCTGGATGTGTTGCAGGACCATTGTTTGTAAGCAGTATCAGGCCTGGCTCCTGAGCACTTTGAGCTACTCATTACGAGCCACTGCCCAACTGGGGATAAATAGCCTCGTAAATAACAACCAGAGAGCTGGTAACTGACATCTACCCATTCACAGACCCTGGGAAATTACTTCCATCACATCAGAGTTTTCTTTTTAATGTCTTACAGACTAAGGGAAACGTGTGCAATTGCTCATTTCCAGCACATATTATGGTGAACAAATAATAGGAAGGTGTTGCTTTGCTATGTGTGGTGCAATGTGTCCCCTGAGGGGACCTGGCCCCGACAGCCGGCTCTGCATTCCCCGGCCAGCGCTCTGAGTGTGTGTCTCTGCTCACCTGCAGTGCACCTCTGTTTGGAGCCTGTGGCTTCTCTAGACCTCTAGTTCTCTAGAGGAACTTTCTGTGGGCTGAGGAGGGAGGGTACCCTATTCCTGTGGGCCACCGCGGCCAGGGGGAGAAGGCCCGTTGGGGCCTGGAGAAGGCCCAGCGATGTCTTTCTTTCACAGCACTGTGTTTACTCTGGGAAATAAAAAGCACAACTTTTGCCAGGAGTCCTGGAAACCTGACCCTGTAGTGTTCTGTGGCGGTGCAGTTGTGTGACATCCAACGTGGGGAAGTGGCTGCACCTAAAGCAGGAAAACAATGCTGCCTGACTCTCTTCTTTCAGAGTGTGTTTAAGGGCTGGGCATATAGCTCAGCAGCATAAGCACTTGCCTGGCAAGCCTGAGGTCATGAGTTCGATTCTTGGTACAAAAAAAAAAAAAAATACTGAAAACAGAATGTGTTTAATAGCAACAGCAGGAGACCCGGGGTGGAAGGACCAGGGGGTCCCAGCTCCAGCTGCACCGTGAACAAGCTCGGCCCCCCACACCATCATCTCTGTATCTGTAAAATGGAGATTCTAAAAGGGCCTGCTTCAGAGGGGACAATGAATAGAAGAGAGTACTTTTCAAAAGTACAAGAGAGCAGATTATAAACTCCTAAGCCCAAATATTATCCTTATTATTGACCTATGAAGGTTGACCAGAAAGATGTAACCTGTCTGTGTGATAAATTTATCAAACTGATCACCATGATTTTTAGCAACTTGTGAATACCGTTTCCATACATAACAAACAGGCAGCAGAAATGCATAAAGGATCCCAAACTATTGATTGGCTGTGAAGTGGGAGGAAGTGAAAAAAGTTGTGCTCATTTACAAAGAAGAAATAAAAATGAAGATATGAAGATAGGTAAATAAAAAATAAACAAGAGCATAACACAAAGCATAAACACAACTCAGGGGAGGACAAATCTGCTAATGCATCATTTAATGATGAGGACACCTGTTGAGAAATGCTCCGTTCGCTGTGCAAACATCACAAGAGCATGCTCCGCACAGACCTGGCTGGGGTGTCCCGCTGCACACCTGGGCTGCACCTATATCATACTGTACACAGTGCAGCCTATTGCTTCTAGGACCATGGTGATCAAAACAAGAGATGAGATTAAGCACAGGGGAAAGGATGCAGTTGAGAGCCCTAGGAAACAGATGTAGGAGGCGACTGCTGGCGTCACACACAGACTGCCCCACAGTTAACTTTTTCACGTAAGTGGGAGTGTCCTCCAGTGTGTAGTAAATGCATACTCCAGTAGCATCATGGTTCATCATCATTATCACCTGTTCTGTGCTGTACATAATTTCACTGCACGTCCCCCACTTTTATGACTGACAGTGCTGTGGGTGTGGCTACACAAACACACGGAACGCGTTGTGCTGTGATGACATTATGACACCTGGATGTTGTTAGGCAACAGGAAATTTCTGCTCCATCCTCATGGTATGGGACTGTGCCATGTTATGTGGCCCGTGGTTAACCGAAACATCCTTATGTCCCGTGTGAGCTGGAAAACGAGTGACAAGAAACAAGCTCACTTCCTTCATGTTGTTCTGGGTCCAACAGGAAGGGATGTCTTAGAGTATTCAGTTTCCCTCCTGCCTCTGACTCTCCTCTCATCCACATGAGGGAGAACGTGCTGAGCCCCAGGGCCAGGGCCTGATTGGACAGCAGATGGGAGCCCGGCTGCTCAAAGACCAAAGGCAGCTTGACAAAGGGCGGCAAGTGGCCTTGGGCCCCTCCATTCCCCTTCCTGGGAGCCGCTGCTCCCCCAAACAGCTCAGATGCTTCAGTCTAAGCCTAGCCTGTCCAGGGAAGAGCAAAGTACCACAAGCCCTGGGCAATGTCCGCAGCAGGGCGGATTGACCAGGTCTGTGTCTGCCAGAGAGAGCTCCCGTGTGGCCACCTCAGCATCCGGCACATAGGCCAACAGGCATCTCCTGTGTCCAGCTGACACCACTGTCCTCGATCAGGGCCTGGAACTCTCCCCGCCCTCCTCCACACGGCCCCACCCTGCCCTCCACATCCATATGTGCACGCAGCGCAGAAGCTTTCCTCGGGGCAGAGCGTGGAGGGAGTGGAAGGTCTGCTTTTCTCTTTTTCTCCTTTTCCTTCTCCTTCTGCCTTCCTCCTCCTCTCCACCTCCTTCTGCCTTCCTCCTCCTCTTTCTCTTCCTCCTCCTTCTGTTTTCCTCCTTCCTCCTCCTCCTCTTTCTTCTCTTTATTTTGTGGCACTAGATATTGATCCTGGGGCCTCCCCACTGTGCTACATCCCCAGCCCTTTTTTAGCTTTTATTT
Source organism: Chinchilla lanigera (assembly GCF_000276665.1). Classification (NCBI taxonomy): domain Eukaryota; kingdom Metazoa; phylum Chordata; class Mammalia; order Rodentia; family Chinchillidae; genus Chinchilla; species Chinchilla lanigera. The sequence continues at coordinate 9,453,759 of NW_004955465.1, read as the reverse complement.
TGAAACAGCCTCTTGCTAAGTTCCCCAAGTTGGGCTCTAACTTAGGATCCTCCTGCCTCAGCCTCCTGCCTGCTGGGATTACAAGTGTGTGCCACCACTCCTGGCTTTTTCATGGTATCTCAATGTTTCTTGTAGCAAAGCTCCTTTGGAATTATGTGAACATTCCATCTCAGCTGTTTTCCACACATCTCTTCTTCCTACTAAGTGCAAAAAGAGAAAAGAAAACCAATCCGGCCCTACTCATCTTAAATACCTCCTGTGACTTGGCATCAACCTTATTCCTCTTGGACACATGCTCACGGGAGTCATTTTTAAAGACAGGATTCCCTTCTTAATAGTCACAAAATCCCCAAATAGAGACGCTGCCAAATTTGCCCGCCCTCATGCCTTGCTGCCAAGGACAAGCAGTGGCTACATTTTCTGAGATCTTTAAAAATAGCATAGGAGGCAGAAGGTGTATTAAGCAAGCCCTGAAAGTCCAGTCCCGGCTCAGGAAGTTCTGATCTTCAGCAGGGTGAGTTTTAAGTAGACCTGCAGGGCCTCACACAATGCCGCTCTTTTTTCAGATTTACTAGTGCAGGCTGGTGAGCTGAATTAACCACTGTTCCTCATAATCGACTAAGGAAAATGGGCTTTCCTTCAAAAACAGCTATCAGCCACAACTATAAACTGGTTCACTTTTACAGAAAGACGCCTTGTGGGAGGCTGTCAGCTGAATGAATGCTTACTTTATGTGACTTGAATGTTGGCAGTGACAATATCTGAATGCAAGGAGGCTGGGTAATAAACGGCGATCTCTTCAATCACACTGAGAGGGAGCAGATTTGGAGACTGACAAATAAAAATCATAATCCTAACAAGGATGCTTCACAATGCAGAGTCAGAGCTTATGTATTAGGTTCTGTACTTACGTATCAGGCCTGTCTCACCTACCATAAAGTACAGGAGGGTCTGCTCCGGAGACCGGCCGGGACATCGGCAAGCCCCAAGGTCGGCACAACCGAAGATACGCAAGCGCAGCGTTCGGAGCAAGAAGCACACATCAAGGTGACAAAAGCCACCCAGGCGGGAAGCCGACCTTTGCAGACAAGCCTCAGTCCTCACTCTCCTACGGCTTCACACAGTTCCAGAGTCTTGGGGTCTCTGGCAGAAGTCAGAGGCTAAAATTGTTTTAAGATAAATAAATAAATGAATAAATAAATAAACAAAAGCAATGCGTAGATAAATGAAAAGCGTAACTTTGCAAATAAGGAAATGGCATTTTACAGTTTTCTGAGCCTCCATCCCAGCTGTCTAATCCTGCTGCTTTGGAAGCCAACAGACACCACCTCATAGGCAGAGCTGCCTCGTGGGGTGGGAGGCCGAGGGTGGCGAGGAAAGGCAGAACATGGAGACAGATTAGAGCTGAAAGTCTGTCGATCACTGGCCTCAGGACTGGAAAACTGCTTAAACACCTCCTGTGGTCTGAACAACCCCACCGAAACTCAGGTGGAGAGTTAGCCCCATGGGAAGTGTGGTGTAGGACCTTTAAGAGTAGTTAAGTCCTAAGGGCACTGCCGAGAGTGCGTGAGTGGGTTCATGCTTTCTCAAAAGCAGGTCTGTCGTGAAGACAGTTTGGCTCTGTCGCTCATCACAGAATGCCCTGCACCTCCTTGGGACTCCGTAGAGGCTGCACCAGCGGGAAGGCCTCCCCGAGATGTGGCCTCTGGCCTTGGACTTCCCAACCTCTGGGAAGGCGAGCTGAATAAACTTCTAACCTTTCCAAAATACCTGCTCTGGGCTGGGGATATAGCTCAGCGGCACAGCGCCTGCCGGGCAAGCACAAGGTCCTGAGTTCGATTCCTGCTACAAAAAAGAAAAATACCTGCTCTGTGGTATTCAGCTTTAGCAGCAGAAAACAGACACAACTTACCTAGGCTGCTGCCACACCTGCAGAGTGGTGTAATGATTCCCACCGGGCAGAGGTGCGCTGCTTATGAGGGAAGATGATTGATGTGCCCAGTACATGGGGTGGCTCATGACAACTGTCACTTAAAAAGACCACTGTACTCAACTCCAAGACTTACTGTGTGATGCCCCACTCCTGTAAGCTCAGCCCTCGGGAGGCTGATGCAGGAGGCTAGCCTGGGCTACATAGCAAGTGCAAGGCCAGCCTGAGCCATGTAGCGAAATCCTGTCTTCAAAAGAGACTTGCTATAAAGCTACAACAACGGCTAGGTGTGGTGGCTCATGCCTGTCATCCCAGCACCCCGGGAAAGTGAGGCAGGAGGATCACAAGTCCAAGCCCAGACTGGGCCAGTTAATGAGACCCTGTCTTAAAAATAAAAATTTAAAAAGGGCTGGGGATATAATTCAGCATTAAGGCCCTGGCTTCAAATCCTAGCACTGCAAAAACAAAACAAAACATACAACAGTGAAGACAGTGTGTGAAGGGAGAGAGAAATTGATCAAGGGAACAAAATAAAAGACCCAGGAATAGACTCACAGTCAACTGACTTTTGAGGAAGGAGCCTCCTGTGTGACAAGAAGGGGCGGGTGCGGAGCAGGCGGCTGGGGCTGCAGGGAGGACCCTCTTGCTGCGCTCTCAACTGTTCTCTGAGTAAGGACACCCCCGCCTCAGCAGCCTGGCCCAATGGTTGATATACTAGGCTAGTATATCAACAAGCAGAAAAAAAGTAAAGGAAAAAAAGGAGGGAAGGAAGGAAGAGAAAGAAACAGAAAAAGGGAAAAAACAAGCAGAGCTTACACCTTTCCCAAATGTTGACTCAGAAGCCGTCATTACACCTCAATGTAATCGCTTCTCGGCCTTTCGGCTAAGATCAAGTGTAGACCTCAATGTAAAATGGCAAACTAAAAAGCTCTAAAAAGATAACATGGTACAGAATCTTGATGACCGTGATTTTGACAGTGATTTCTTAAACAAAATACCCACAGCACAGTCTATGAAAAGGGTAAAAAAGATAGGCTTCACTGTTTGCAAATTCAAACTTCTGAGCCGGGCATGGTGGCGCACACCTGTAATCCCAGCACTCTGGAGGCTGAGGCAGGAGGATCGCTGCAAGTTTGAGACCAGCGTGGGCTACAAAGTGAGCTCCAGACTAGCCTGAACTATGTAGCAAGATTCTGTCTTAAAAAGACAAAAAAAAAAAAAATTCAAACTTCTACCCCATGAAAGACACTCTTAGAAGAGTGAGAGGACGGACAGGCGAGTGTGGGGTGGCTCTGTACAGTTGCAGGTTTCCCTAACACGTTTTGAACATAAGTCAGACTCCCTCAGACAGAAACCGGGCTCCGTCACACCTGCAGTTTCCAGGTCTCTGTCTTCTCCCATGTTTCCAAGGTGACTGACCCAGCCACACTCTGGTGACCGCCTCTTAGCGACAGTAAGTCATATTCCTGCCTGACTGGGTGCACAGACCCTATACCTCACATGGACCGTGCAGGCTGCCTCAGTAAGCACAGTCATAGCACAACCAGACCCCGTCCATCCGGCTTGCAATGAGCCACCAATTAAAGTCCACACGTCCATTCATGTTTGGGTAAAGCCCTATACTTCAACAGACTTTGCAATGCCTCTCTGTCCCATGCCTCACCCACTGGTGCAGAATGCATATGCTACATGGCTTCCTTCTTCCTGCTGGCCCTGCAAGGCACGCTGGCCTCTCCATGTGGGGTCTGCAGGGGTGAACTGCTGCTATTACGTCAGGTATTTTTATACTCCTTCCTCTGTGCCTTACTAGACAGAAACATAGGAGATGGGATTCTTTTGCAGTCAGGGCTCTCCCACACGGTGGCTACCCAGATAGGAATAAACTGGATGTAAGTCTGACAAGAGCCATATAGGAGCGCACCAGTAGGAACAGGTATTCCACCAGAAAGATACCTGATCGTGGCCAGATGCTCAGGCACTGGGCTGTCTGCCAGGACAAAGAAGCAGTCGGTGGGAGGAACATTGTAAACATTGGTGACCAAGCCCCCAAGCCACACTAGGGCAGGGCTCATGTTTATAGCCATCCCAAGAGACCTCAAGAGCCAATTAGGAAGAAAAAACTGTAAGAGAAAATATTTGTTAACAACGTGTCTGATTTTTAAAAGCTGTTCCCCAAAATGTATGTTTTTTAAAAACTGTTAAAGTGTAACCATAAGAAAGCCAATGTGCCAGTCATAAAATGGGCAAATTATCTGAACAGATACCACTAACAAAAAAAGACAGGTGGAAAAGAACCATATGAAAAAGATATTTAGTTTCACGTGTCATTACAGAATTGAAAATTAAAGCAATGAGATGCTGCTACACACCCATTAGAATGGCTAAAATCACAAAATGACATCACAAAATGCTGACAGGGAGATGGGACACAGGAACTGTCACTTACTGCTGCTAAGAATGCAGAATGGTGTCACTGGAAGGCAGCAGGGCAGCTTCTTACAAAACTAAACTCGCACTTACCCTGTGATCCATCTATCCTTTTCTTCGGTATTTACCTAACAGAGATGAAAACAGACCGCCACAACAGCTTGCTCATGGGTGTTCATAGTGACTCTATTGGTAATTGGCAAAACTCAGAAGCCATCGAGTTTAATGGTCACCTTCTGTTGTCTGGGTGAACCGGTAAACTGTGGTCCTCCAGACGATGGGATACTATTCAGTGCTAAAAGCAAAGAAGCCATCAAGCCATGAAAAGACATGGAGGAATCTCAATTGCATATTATGAAGTAAAAGAAGCAAGTCAGAAAAGGTTATGTAGTATGTGACCCCAGTGATATGACGTTCTAGAAAAGGAAAACTGGAGACAGGAAAAACGTCAGTGGTTGCTCAGGTTCAAGGGAGAGGAAAGATTAGGGTATCTTAGCAGCTTCAGGGATGAAAATGTAGCAGCCAGACAGCCCTGCTCTGTGAGGCCTCTTGGACTCTTTACCAGACCACCCTGCCCTAGCAAAATCACCCCAAGACTCAAGAGAAGGACAGGAAAGACAACAAGAGAAAGAGGAGCCCAGGAGGTGACAGGCGAGGTTGTCAGACAGACCGGTTCCTGCAGAGGAGGAACTGAAGTCCCGAAAGTTAACAGAAAAGACAAATCTTCAGGCCAAAAAAAAAAAAAAAAAAAAAAATGGGGACAAAAAATAAAAGAGAAGAAAAAGAAACCACAACATGACCAACCAAGAAGCTGAGGAAGACTCATCTATAAAAAAAGAGAAACTAAAAACTAGTGGTGTCCTGCCTCAGCTGGAAGGGAGAAGTAAGCAGCTCAGACCGAGGTTCCTCAGTCTTTGCCATCCTGAGTTTTGCTTCTTGTGACAGCCCAGAGAAATCGTTTAACAGCTGCTTTGTATGTGCAAGTAAATGCAAATCCAGAGTTCTATAAACATATTTTCAAGAGAGAAGAAATTCCACATTATCCCTTAAATAAAAAACAAACAAACCGTGTAGCTCAGTGGAATCACCCGTGCTGGTTATTTAAAAAGTGAAGTCAAGTGCTGGTTATTTTTCTGAACATCCAGAAAGTGGTGGGAACATCCAGAAGTGAGGGAGGGTGGTGTGGAACGTTTGGATGCTAACATTCCCTAAGTGAGTGAGAAGAGAGGCTTAAATCCCAGTGAAAGAAATGATAATGTAGAATCACAACCGTGGATTTACAATGTTGTAAACATTTTAAGTACCTTAGCTTCTCTCCCTATGGTATTTGTTTATAGAATTGTGCCTTACAGGACACCGTGCCTTCGCCTTGGCTTCCCTGGCAGAATCGGATGTATACTGTGACATCTTTGGTCCTGTGGTCCAGGGCCTCCAATGCTTACAGGATGTAGGGTAGGATTGAAAAAAGTAACAAAAAGTTGTGCCTGGCACCCAATCGCGTGCGCCTCACCTGTAGTGTCCATCATTGGAGCTGTCAGGCCGACGTGCAAGAAGATCACCATGCCTTTGGCTAGAGATTTATTACACCCTTTCTTGGAAGAGGAAAAGAGAAAACATAAAAAGAAACAGCTAGTTCAAAGTCCACATTCTTATTTTATGGATGTAAAATGTTCAGGTTGCTACAAGATTACCACAGTTTTCAGCCATGCTCAGACAGTGGTTCTTTGTGTAGGTTTTTCAACAGTTTTGTGCCAGCTTACAAGAAGAAAGGCCAGACACACAGAAGGTTGCTCATTTAGAAGAAAGGAACACGAATGATCTAAACAACTTCCTGAATTTGTTTTTTCCCAGAAAACTTTATCAGTTCAGTAATTGTAATGAATCTACCAAGGTAATGTAATTATGCTTGATTTTGTAAGGTGCACAGCTTTGATGTAGTTTAATGGCAGTTTTTCAATAAAGTTTTGATTATGGACAAAAAAAGAAAAAGTATCAAAGATGGGGAAAACATCATTAAAGGATCTTGTAAGTAATGAGTTCTTATATACGTAGAAATGAGACATACTCTCCTTTAAGTATGAGAAAGGGAAGCCAGGGATATAGCTCAATGGCACAGAGCCTGCCTGGCAGGTGTAAGTTTGTAAGTTTGAGGTTGTAAGTTTGATTCCTGCTATGAGAAAAAAAAAGTATAAGAAAGGGAGAGTATAAGAAAGATTTTTTAATTGGTATATGGTGTGAATTGGTGAAGGGGGCTTAAATTAAAAGAAATTAAAGCCTGGAGCAGGAGCAACTACCAGCTTAGAACTAAGAGTCTTTTGAGGAGATCATTATATATGCCTATTAAAGCAACTATCTGGAGCTTATGAGGGATATGGAATTTTCATTGAATGCCTTCTTCAAGAGCCCAGCATTGTGTATCTTGAGAAGTGAAACACAAGCTATGGTTACACTCGTAATGCACGGATCCCCTGGAAGACCTTGTACTGTGGCCTTGACCTCTGCCGAGACAGTGTGGTTTCGATGTATGTGTTGAGAATATTCGAGGCAAGAGGTCCTCCACATGTTTTATCCTGGAGGTGACATCTCTGAGGCGATGCTCCGACCATTGGCTGTCAGTGCGAAGACAGGCAGTGTGTTGACAAAGAGAGGCCTCCAGTACTGACTGCCTGAAGTTGTCTCGTCTGTCAGAAAGATCCTGGCGAAGGGATGGAAAGCAGCAGCATTCTGATGAGCACCATCATTTTTGTGACAGAGGGAGGGCTGTTCCCAGCTCAGTTAATCCCAAGGGGGTGGTTGGGGTGGGGTGGGAGCCTCCTCTGGCACTGTGGCCTCTGGCGAGGGACTGTGGGCAGGGAGAGCTGCCCACACGTGCAGCTCCAGCTTGTCTGAAAGCTGCCTTGGTGGCCACGCTAGGCTTCCGAAGTTCTGCTTCTAAGACCCCAAGCACGGTGGGCAGCTGAATGTGGCAACCAGTCAGGGTGCCGAAGAGCTCTGTATATAGCCAGCCACTTTCACTTTGGTGGTGTCCAGCACAAGGCTGAGGGGGCAGTTTGCTGTGTCAGAAGTCTTCGAGCCATTTAGGGCCGTAGGAGGTGGTCCACAGAGATGTGTTAGGAGGTGCGAGGGGAGGTTGTCAGCCTCCGCCATGAAGAAGTCACTGAGGCACTAACAGGAGTGCCCGCTGACTGCCAGTTCAGAGCCCTTTGTGGGGACAGGGGAGCCGTTAAGGCAGACTGTTTTATAAGTAGCAGTAATAATGAGACTAAGTAAAATTTGTAAATGACAAATGTGTTGCCCCGAAAACCCAAAGAGGGCTCAGTGCTAAATCTGAACATCCATACTGAGTGTGTCGAACAGGTCCCAGGGACGAGCGTGTCATTAACACAACGTCGTCCTGTGTCTGCATGAAGATGGGCGTTGTGGAGACCTTGTCTGCCAACACTGGGTAGTGTGTCCAGGAAGCTGTTGAGGGAGCCCATGGTGTGCCATGCCCTTTCTGAAAAGAGGAACTGTGGATGACTGGTGTTGAAGGAAAACGTGTACAGATCATATTAGTCCAAGCCATGAAATCAAACTACTTGCTGGTAGTGGCTTGGTGGGATCAGGAATTTTCATAATGTAGGCGCTGGGGACATGAGTGGATGGGACCACAGCATCCAGGATGTAGTGCTGCACTCAGAGACATCATTTCTTTTTCTTTCTTTCTTTCTTTCTTTCTTTCTTTCTTTCTTTCTTTCTTTCTTTCTTTCTTCCTTTCTTTCTTCCTTCCTTCTTTCTATCTTTCTAGGTTTAAAAGCTACAAAGTTAAGACCAGGGGGGCTGGGGATTTAGCTCATCGGCAAAGCGCCTGCCTGGCAAGCGCAAGGTTGTGAGTTCGGTTCCCGGTACCAGAGAAAAACCAAAAAACCAAAAAAAAAAAAAAAAAAAAAAAAAACAAACAAAGTTAAGACCAGGGATAAGCAGTGGGGATAACTGCCTCTTTATTAATTACATCTTATATGATGAGTTTAATCATCAAAGCCTTGTTTTAATTCATACTAGGCCATATCAACTATTTTAACTGAGGATCTGTGAGGCCCATTTATCAAGTCAAGTTGTAAATGCCAAAGACTTCATTTGAATTTCTTACTCACTGTATTAAATTTCTTGCTCATTGCCCAATGTGCAATATTTTAGGGCTATAGATATTATAACTATGAGAGGCTTAGGCCAGGCTATAATTAAAATGAGCCATAACTGTTTTTTCCGTATTTTATATTTAGTTACCTTTTGAGGATTATAGGGAGCAGTATTAAATTAAATTTAGTAGATTCCTCTATAACTGTAGTTTGAGCTCCAATGTTAATTCCACCCATTTTCCATTGTTTTAATAAAACATCCATGTCTGGTAACTTTAAGGCAGAAAGAAATATTTACCTCAAGTCTTTGAGGTCCGAATGCATCTTGAGGACATCAGCAGGACTCTGATGGAGATTGTGGTGGACGGCGTCGTGGCAGAAGTGCATGTGAAAGGAGGAATCACACGTGACAAAAATTCAGAGAGACCCTGGGATCTCAGGAAAACTGCTCATCCCTTCCAAGGGACGCACATCCTGTGGCTCATGACCTCCTACTAGGCCCTTCTCACAAGGACCAGCGCCTCTGAACACGGCCACACTGAGGACCAAGCTCCCAACGCATGGACCTTTGAAGACCACACTTGGATCGCATCCAGATCGGGGCAGCACCACGTGGCGAGTCAGAGCAGGCGCTGGCTCAGGCCTCTCTTCCCGTCTTATAAAGCCACTAATCCCTTCGTGGGGCTGCACCTTCATGACCTCCTCTACTCCTAGTCACCTCCCCCTCCAAATACCACTGCTATAGGAATCGGAGGATGAAGTTTCAACGTGAGTTTTGTGGAGACAAACATTCAGCCACAGCCCCAATGATCCTGTCCCATGGGACTTGGGGGAAAGTCCCATTCTTTCCTTCAAAGGAGCCTGTATCAGTCAGGGTTTACTAGACAAACAGATCTAACACAAGATATACCAATGTACAAGAAATTACAAGTTTGGCTTACTATGGTCAGCCACAGAGTTGGATGAGGAAGCGTGCAGAGGGTGTGTGCATGCTGGAGATTGAAGAGCCCAGCCCCAGGCCTGCAGCTCACTGCAGTGTCTGTGCAAGTCTGTATCAGAAGGCTGATGGGTCTATGATGGAATGCTGAAGAATCTACGATGAAGACTGGAGAATCTACACCAGAAGGCGGAAGAGTTCCAGGCGGAAGCTGAACAGTCTGCACCAGAAGCCAGGAGATGACCAAGCTGAAGGCCAAGACTGGAGCTCCTCCGAAGAACCAGCAGCCAGTCCATTCTCAATTCCCTTTTTTTATGCAGCCCACCCCCCCTGGAGGGGGGTGAGGGTGGTCCTCCACACCCACACCGTCTCCTTGCCCTCCTCTTGCACAGGCTCAGGATGAATACAAAGTAAGCACCCTGGCTCCCTGCTGAGTCACATAGTTAACCTTCTAAACTTCTCAAATTGACACAATGAACAACATCCCAGAAGGGTAAGGGCATATCCTTTTCACCCCAAGATGCAGACCTGCTGAGTCACTTAGCCGAACCAGGAGCCTTTTGTAAACTTCGTTGATCACAGCTAGAGTCCAAGCAAGTAGTCAGCGCCAGCTAGAACTCAGGGAGGACTCCCCTTCCAAGTTCTGAACTGGGGCTAAGAACCAGCAGGAAGCCAGGCTGCCCAGGCAGGAGGCAGGGCCAGCAGATGGTGCCATCTTCTCAGGCTGTCCCAAAGGCCACTGCTGGCATCAGTCAGGATACCAAAGAAATCTAGGGGCAAATCATGGCAGTTTGAGGCCAAAACGACCTGTCACTGTATCAACTGTTTAAAAATATATTACATTCATAGAAACTCTGCAGTCTAACGGTCAACAAATCAGGAGATGACTTCCAGGTTACCAGAAAATCTAGTTTGTTGCTCGTAGTTCCTAAAAAGTGGAGACAAGCTACGAGGACCCTGGGAGGAAGCAGGGAGCTGTGAGCACAGTGACAATGCGGAAACTGGGCAGTGAGGCCTTCCTGGTGATTTCCAGTGAGGCAAGTCACGGTAACACCATGGTTTGTTTGTTTTTAACTTGCAGGCATTAAAATTCAATTGCAAATTCACTTGTGGTATATGGTTCTACAGGTTTGGTAAGTACAGAGATTCCCAATCTAGCTCCAGCTGTATTACTTCAACAAATTCTCTCACACCTGGTAGCTGGTGATCATTTTCCAAACCTACAGCTTCGCCCTTTCCACAGTGTCACACAAACAGAATCACGCTACTCTTCAGAGCCTTTTGGATCTCGCTTCCTCCATGTATAGAAGTGCATTTAAAATATATTCTTGGTATTAGGTGAACCAGTATTTTGCAGCATTTTATTGCCAGGTAGTATTCTATTTGTACAGGATAAGCCACAGATTTTATTTAACTATTGAAAGACGCCTGGATTATTTCCAGCTTTAGGTTATTATTAATAAAGCAGCTACAAACATACATGCATGGGCTTTTCTTTAACTACTGATTTTCAGTTTGATTCAGAAAATACCTAGATCTGGCACTCGGGGTCTTACAGCATCTTTATGAGAAACTGCTAACCTGTGTTCTAAGGGCACTGTACCATTTTTGATTTCCAATTATACTTGTTCCAAGTCCTCACCAGCACTTGATATTTTCAATTTTATTTTTTATTTTAGCCTCTCTAAAAATGTGTGATATTTCACTTTGGCTTCTGCTTCATTTTTGAAAGAGATTTCTGCTGAATATATAAAGTACGATCAAAATATATGGTACATATTGAAATTTTTAAAATTTATTAAGGTAAAAGACACTTTGCCATTAATTCCTCTCAAAATATTGTTCTTCATTTTGATCACAATTATCCCATACTTCCTGCCACTTTCTAAAGAGTTCTAGAAGTCCTCTTCTGCATCTTTATAAGGTATAAAGGCAGGCTTGTAAAAACATGATGTCATGTCCTCCTCCACCTCATTCCCTGGATCTGGCACTGTGTGACTTCTGGCTCTTCCCCTAAGTTAAATGGCTATAAAAGCTACATATTTAGGGCTGGGGATATAGCTCAACAGCACAAGTGCCTGCCTGGCAAGCACGAGGTCCTGAGTTCGATTCCCAGTACCAAAAGAAAAACACACAAACAAAATAAATAAATAAATAAAAAAGGTACACATTTCAATGGATTCAGGACATTGAGACAGCCATAACAATGCAACCAAAGATATTCACAAAAGAAGACTTCCAGACCTGCTTCAGAAAGTGGCAAGACAAGGGGTGAGTGTGTTTGAAGGGGGAGGGCGAGGTTTGAGAGGGATTCATGGCAATGTGTGTTTTATTGCAATCTTTAAAATTTATGCTGGGCGTGGTGGTGCACACCTGTAATCCCAGCACTTGGGAGGCTGAAGCAGGAGGATCATTTCAAGTTCGAGGCCAGCCTGGGCTACAAAGTGAGCTCAAGACCAGCCTGAACTGAATAGTGAGACCCTGTCTCAAAAAGACAAAGAAAAAAAAAAAATTTAAACATTCTATTTTTCAAAATCATCCCATGTAGAATACCATGCTGACATTTTTTCTTTGTGCATTTAAAGGTCTCACTTCTCTGTTGATTTATCTTTATTGTTTTGATGAACTGTCGTTCATCATTCCTATTCTTTCTCTCTGTTTATAATGTGTTGTTTTTCCTGAATGATTTTGAGATTATGCTCTCCTGCTAGAGCAGGGATAGAGAACCTTTTAGAGACTGAGCGCCAAATCTAACCCAAAGCCCACTTATTCACTGTGTAGTGCCAACACTGCAATTAAACCTGAATGCTCGGCTGCCGGGACCAGGCCGGGGGTGGGGGGGGAGGCTTGGCTCACTGCCAACGAGAGGGCTTCAGGTGCCCACTGCACCACATGTGCCATGGCTCACCACATCTGTTCTAGAGTTTTCAAAATTTAATTCTGGGGGCTGGGGATTTAGCTCAGTGGCACAGCGCCTGCCTGGCAAGCGCAAGGTCGTGAGTTCGATTCCTAGAACCAGAAAAAACACACACACACACACACACAAAATTGATTCTGGTGTGCCCAGGTATGACCTAATTGGTAGCAACTGGGGGGAGGAGACTTCACTTTCTTGTATCTAAAACACAGGTTTGCTACCAAATTTTGGAAATTTAAGCTATCAGTTACTGATTTACTTTTCTGTCCCATTTACTCCATCTCTTCCCCTGTCTCTGGGGCTGTCATCCCGCTGGTAGCAGAGCCTTTGTCCATTTCTTGGCTGACATTTTTCAGTTTTGTCTTCAGATCGGAGAACTTCTCCTACTGTAAGTTTTTCTTCTACTGTTTCCAATCTGCTGATAAGTTCAAAAAATCAATTTTTTAACTTCAGATGACTGTATGTGATTCTTTTTTCAGAATGTCCATTTCTTTGTTGAGCTTTTTATATGTGTTCATTTACTATGAAAATATTTTTTTTCTTCCATGAACATATTTACAATAACAGCATCTTTCAAATCCTCATCTGCTTACTGAGCATGGTGGAAGCTGAGGCCAGAGGGTCATAAGTTCAAGCTCAGCCTGGGCAACTTAGTGACTTAGCAAGATCCCGTCTCAAAATAAAAATAAGTAAATAAATTTAAAGGGCTGGGGATGTAGCTCTGTGTAAATGACCTGGGTTCCATCCTCAGGGCTATAAATAAGTAATTCTTGTCTGCTAATTGTACATGTTAAAGGTCACTGTCTATTGCCGGCCTTTTCCTGTGTATGGGTTAAATACCCTTGCATCTTCAAACATCTTGTGATTGCTAATTATGTACTAGAAACTATTAATGACATTTACAGAAATTCTGCCTGCCATTGTGTTGCTTGGAAGAATGTTGGTAGCTTTCTAGCAGAGTAAACTCAGATGGATTCAAACACCGATCACCCTCTTTCCCCTACAGAGGGGACAGCTGAGATTCTCATGTAATTCCTGGAGCTTCCGATGCTGTGTTTCTGGTGGACCCCTGAGGGCTACTCTGCACGTCTAACTCAACAATCCCCCCACTACTTGAAGGAATTTATGTACATATTTTGATTTGTCTCTTTGGGGCTTCTTCTCTTTCAGAATTTCTCCTTTGAGTTTCTACCTACTCTGCCAGCCCCCAAATATATTCTTTGATGCCACAAATAAAAACAGTATTTTCTGTCTTCCTGGCCTATGCGTAGTCTGTGAGGTGCTTTAGAGCAAAACTTTCAAACCTACACGTGTCATCTGCTATAAATCCCGTCACTTCTGCTTGGTTTTTGAAATTTATAAATACATAGGACATAAATATGTACACATTAGATATGTGCACATAGGTACATATTTGTATAGATTTCATCATTTTACTTTGTGAGACTGTTAGTTTAATAAGCTACTTCACCTGTTTTGTTGATGCTTTGGATTTACATAAAATGGGCTCATCTGCAGGAATCAAATGTCTCCGTGATCACAACCCCTTCCACAGCCGAAGACTCCAGGCCCCTTGTCTCCAGTGGAAGAGGTGTTTGTCATGAGAATAGGTCCTAAGCTGTTCTTCCTACTGAGGATTCCATTCTCAATACATCCCACAGTATCTTGAGAACCAACAGGGGTAAGACAGGAGGCATCAGACCACCACACACACTGTCGCCCACAGTGGTTCCAGCTGTCAAGCCACACATGAGAGCTGCAGATGCAGTGTACTTCAGGGTGGGATGGTCCACGGGGCTCAGCTGTGGAAATGGAGGAAAAGAGATACTGTGGTCGTGTGGGCTCTGGGAACGGATCTCAGCCGGAAGCAGAAGCTCCTGGCGCACAAGCTCCTCATCTTCTAGGACACAACATTGCCAAGGAGGAGGCTGATTCTAGGTCCTGATATTAAAATCAAACAGAAACACAGTCTGCCTTTATCTCGTTTGTGCTCGAAACACACGGGGCAGCTGTACGGCTCTGCGGGCCCAGGCTACAGTCTCGCGCCCTGGTTCTTCAGTGACTGAGCCCAGAGTGGCGTGAGGGGAGGCAGGGAGGAAGCCACCTGTTCAAACTGAAACACTGTCTAGCATCTACAGGGAAAAAATGAATAGGGAGAATTCTCCTAATGTACTCTCCCACAATTCAAGGAAAATGGTAGTTTATTAACGGTGGCACATACTGAAATCTAGTAAGTGGATTAACACTAACAAAAATAAAAGGGACATATGTTTAGCTACTTTCAGATCTTTGAAGATAGGTATTTTTAGGTGACAATAAAGAATAACATGAATATCAAAAACTCTGTACCACTTGAGAACAGTGCCATCCCCAGCCTGAAGGCAGTAAAATCCCCCAAGGGTTACTGAAAGTCAGCGCTACAAACAGGTGGTCGGTGTGGTAGTTCGGGAAGCCCAGAACAGCACTGGTGTCTGGCAGAACCCGTAGAGTGGGGATGGACACAAAGTGAGTGGTAATGAAGGTTTGGACGCTGCCCTCCCTGCGTTTTGTATTCTCAGCGGAGGTTGGGATGAAGCCTGCTCATTCCAGGATGAAGATAAGCAAGGGGACAAGTAAGAAAAGATGACCTCAGAGATGGGGCATGCCTTGCACAGGCTGTGTGCTGCAGACCCTCGGGGCAACCTTCACCGCCATGCCCCTTGCTGTGTGCTGTTCCCTTCATGGGCCAACTGTACTGGAAAGTAAATATTAGTTTCTTTTTCTTGGAGGAGGGGGCTGGTGAACTCAGCACTTATTAGGACCATTCCCTTAGAAGTTGTTAATTGAGATATCATTCCAGCACAAAGGAGAGGGGCTAAGAAGCAGCGATTGCCAGCTGCATCAATGAAAGGCCCGCGCTGCTTTATAATGACATGATTATGACTTTACGAAGCTATTCAGCACTTCGTGTATGTAATTCCCTTAATGCCAGGTTGGGCTACAAAAGTGCTTAGCTGCACAAATTCGTTGAATTCACAGAAGAGTATTTAGAGTCAGCAACAAGAGGTCGGTATGTAAATTAATGCAAAGTGTATCTAATTCCAAATGCTGCCTCGTTTTCTTTTTGGAGACGGGGTCTCACTATGTCACCCGGGCTGGCCTTGAACTCCTGACTTCCAGCTTCAGCCTGCAGAGGAGCTGTGACCTCAGGCA
This sequence comes from Chinchilla lanigera, assembly GCF_000276665.1. Lineage (NCBI taxonomy): Eukaryota > Metazoa > Chordata > Mammalia > Rodentia > Chinchillidae > Chinchilla > Chinchilla lanigera. Next base: position 9,438,238 of record NW_004955465.1, on the reverse strand, counting down.
TGAGCCACCAAGATGGCTCACATGCTACCTTTTGGGGGGAAAAGTCCACAACACAACTACTGTGTGCACCCACACTTGCTTGAGTAGGAACCACGAATTGTGACAGAGGTGGTCACTTGGGGGCCCCAGGTGGACACAGGCTGCAGGGCCGAGCTCTAAACAGAGGGAAGGAGGAAGGGACACGTTGCTGTTCCTGGGAACTGGAAGCTCCCATGAATGTGGCTGAGGAGGTAGATGGGCGCCCTGGGTCCACCCAGTGCCTGTGCCTCCTGGTGCCAGGCAGGGTGGCAGAGACACCTGCTCTGGGTAAGGGCTGCATGCAGGTCACACAGCGCACACCTGAGGATGCTGCATCTGAACAGCTGCCACAGCGGCCACGGCAAGACGGTAAGGATTTGCTTCAGGAGAGGGAACAGTGGTCCTCTGCATCAGCACCTGTGCGCTCACACGATCCAGACCCAGAGCAGAAGAAGCGTCCTTGCAGTCGCTCTCAGGGGACACGCTTTCTCTGAGGCTAAGAGTGAGCCCCGACTCTAGTGAGTTATACTCAGAGCAAAGAGCAGGCAGAGCGACTCTCCATGGATGATCAGGAGAACTAAACGATGCCGCCCTGCACAGCCCGGGCCGCTGTCCTTTGGGGTTTGCTCAGTTAGGCTAGGACAAGTTAGCAAGTGGGAAATCGTCAGGGAGGAGAATGGGTGTGCGTAGTCTAAGCTGTCACCATGCACGCCCACACAGCCTCACACAGGCATCGTCCCTGTGAATGCTCCACCGCCAGCCTGTGAGAAGGCACCTGTCCCAGTGCCTTACTGATGTGGGATACTGTGAGATTTTCCATATCCGCCAATATGACAGTTGAAAATGTATGCTTTTATATTCATTTATATGACGAGTGAAGTTTAAAAATCTTTTTAATGGTTTTATTAGACTTTATATTTCTTTTTGAACTACCTGCTCTTGATGTTCTACTACTATGATTTCCTTTTTACTAATTTGTTCATCATATATATGGCATATATTGCTCATTTATTTCATTTTTCTTCATAATACTTAATAATTAAGGATAGTACATGCCTATAATCCTGGCTACTCATAAGGCTGAGGCAGGAGGATCACAAATTCAAGGCCAGCCTGGGCAATTTAGTGAGAGTCTATCTCAAAACATCTATACCTTCATATATACATACATACATGAGCTGAGGATATAGCTCAATGGTAGAATGCCAGTGGGTTCAGTCCTCGGCCAGCAAAACAGGGGAGGGAGATTGGGACGATCATTTACAATTTTTCATTGTGGCCCCTTCCTAAACATGTGAACCGTGTTTCTGCGTGGCTAACTTGGTGAGTATACGTAACAGAATTCAGCGATACCAGTCGAGGAACCTGTTACTGAGTAGCAGGAAGGGGCTGGGTCTGCAAAGATCCACCAGAAAGGCTGCGGCTCCTGCTGTGCAGTGGCTGAGGGACCGCTGGAGCCCTGAAGCGCGGAGGCTGCACACAGCTGAGGAGAGTCCGCCCAGGGCGGCAGCGGGCAGGCTCAGCAGTGGGGACCGGGCCTTCCCTTTGCAGCGCTGGACAGCAGAGATGGGCGGACGCAGCCTGTGCTGGGTCTGCTTAGCATAGGAGGAAATGAGTAATGCGTCACTCTCTGAGGTCCCTGGCTGTGCCTGAAAGCTGGAAATAGACTTGCTCCAGGGCTCTGAGACACAGTGTGACAGCAACCCCTCCCCCGTTGGACAGAGGGAGAGGAAGGAGATTTGGGAAGCATCCGCCAGAGCTGCCAGATTACACAGGGAGCAGGAATCCCAAAGAAACTGCCATGCTACGGGCCTGTGCAGGAGCCAACCAGTGTTAAACATTCCTTTTCAACTAAAAAGACTGAACCTGAACAAGGAACATTTCTAAAAGTGAAAGTCACATTTGATAAATGCTCAAGTTTCTCTAGCTCTGCAACTGTGAGGTCCACCGGAAGTTCAAGGAAGCAGATGTTTGCCAGCGCTCGCTAACAAACTCCTTCCTGTGGCAAGAGGGCATGTCTCTGCAAGAGGTCTCTCCATTCGATGGTGTCGGGAGGCAGGGAGAGGACAGAGATGGTGGGCGACGGGTGGGTGCAGCGCCGCCTGACTGCCCCACCGCAGGCAACCGCGGGTGCCTTCAGACAGGCTGCTGAGGCTCAGGGCTGGCAGCCAAGGATCTCATTGTTCATTTCGTGTAGTCAGGCAGCCTGATCTTTTCAAACACTGGCTTCGCAGTCTATTGTGTACCCTCGGGGCCCTTGTACCTCCTCCTCACACTTTGGTGAATGAAAGTTCATTCACCAAAGCGGCTCAACTGAAAGGTAAAATACAACCAAAATGAAAACACAGCAAAAACAAAAAGAAGGAGCAACCCCTTTGGGACTCCCTCTAGTCTCTCAGGAGCTATTTCTATTCCCCATTCTGTTTCCCCAATAAATTTTCCCGCTCTTAAAAAAAAAAGAAGACGGAAATATTTGCAAGAAGCAGAACAAGAACTAAGAAAGGGAAGGAATGGTGGTCGAGAGGTGAAAAAAATCACATGTTCACTGAAGAGTAGGAAAAAATTGTAGCACTTTTGCAGAAAACCATCACAGTCTCTTTTCTGAAATTATCCCCCAAAGGAGAAGTGATTGGCAGGTAAAGGAAGAGAAAGGTGAAATCAATTATAAAGTAATTGAGAAAGAGAAAAATAAATCCCAGAAGTAAACTGCCAAGTAGTTTCAGGCAGGTGACACATAAATGCCTTAGCAGCTCTTCTGAGTACTGTCCCAGCCCTGCAGGAGGACCTGTCACGGGAACCAGCATGAGCTCTGGGAAGTCCCGGAGACACCAGCTTCCTGCCCCTCTTCCCTCAGGCCTCCCCAGCGCACCGGGTCATCTGCTCTGTCCTCCCAGGTGGCCGCCCAGAGGCCCTGGAAAGATTCTGGGTGGCAGCTGCTTTCCCTCCTGGAAATTTGTATTTAACACGAACCCAGGATGAAAGTTTCCAGGACTTGAAAGCGCAGCTCGATCGTGTGATTGTGAGAGATGCTGGCGTAAAGCGAGCCGCGGGCGGTCTCCTCAGCTTCTCTCAAGCAGTGACGCAGAGACAGCCCGGCTGCCTGCGGCCCACAGCCCAGGCTCTCTCTGTTGTGACATCGGGTGGTCCAGGATGGCGCAAGACAGGGTGCTCGGACCATTATCTTCAGGATCTCAGAACTGTCACACATTAAATGACACAGTAGACTTTGAAATAAACATGTGAAACAAAACGTCTCTTGAGAGGGAAAACTGTCCTTAACAAATGAATTGTGTGTCTTATCCTGTCCTGATGGCTACATCATCAGTACTTCCCAAACACTTTTAATGCCCCACCTGAAAATACCCAGCTGATTTTTAAAACCCTGAAAACAGAAACCTGGAAATGCATTGTTGTTTGTTTTTAAACTCATAAAAGTAATAACACACCGAAGTCTTCCAAGGGAAACCTTTCAAACAGCAATCACCTTCACTGGGGATTATAGAACCAGTCCCCGTGAAATGATGTAACCCAGAAATCCGGGGTTGGATATGTGCTAAGACGTTTCATCACATGCCCAGGAGCACTTGGGAATCAAACTTTCATCAGCATCCCTGGAGGTATCTCCAGAATGTTCTCTTTGGACACAAATTTTTGCCTTCAAAAAAAATAAAAATGAAACCAACAGCAGACAGAGGAAAATGCACCCTGCTGTCCTGGTTTGGATCACAAATGTCCCCCACAGCCAATGTGTCCAAGGCTGGGCACCAGCGTCTGGAGCTACTGGGAGGTGCTGGACCCTGTCAGGGATGGAGTTGAATAAAAGGAAGTGAGGTCACTAGGAACCTTGCCCTGGAAGGGATTTGGGGGCCTGGCCCTTCCCTGTCTCTCTCTTTGCTTCCGTTCACAGTAAGGTAAGAGACCCCTCTGCTATGTGCAGAAACTTAAAGCTAAAAGCCCTTAAGACCCCACTTAGTAGTTTCTCCACTACGTATGTACTTTGCCACCACAAGATGCAAAGCAAAGGGGTCAAGATTCCATGCACTAGAATCTCTGGAACCTGGAACCAGAATCTATCTGCCATGTGAGATGGCTGTGCAGAGGCTAATAATGTGGACAGTGAAAGAATTTACCAAGCCTGAAGTGAAGTGTTGAGAAGAAAGTTTAATGAGACCCTGCAACGCAGAGGGCAAGGCAAAGGGAGGTCTGCGAGAGGGAGCGGCATGGTACTTTTCTAAAGGGAGAACCATGGGCTGCCAGAGGGAGCAGCTCCCTTGGTTCCCAGCTGGAAAAAGCCAGGCGTCCTTTACAGGACCTCGAGGCTGGTGCGGCAATAGATCAAAGAACCTGGGAAACAGTCTAGGAGAATGTAGTAGGGCTGGCTGGTCTTCATCTTCTTTGAAGTCTGGAGAGGTGACTTCTTTTCTATGAGGTCCAGCATCTGGGGCGTGTGGTAGCATCATGGTCACGCTTGTTAAGGAAGGGGTCTTAAGGGCTTTTAGCTTTAAGTTTCTGAAACGGCTCATGAAACGGAGTACATGAGTCTGATGTAGGGCCAAATGGAGGCCCAAATGACCTCTACTGGCTTGGCTAGTGCTCAACAAAACCTTTCTTCCTTTCAACTTGTCTGTCTCCAACATTTTGTCACATGTAGTGACATCCCCAGCAGCCCCTCTGCGTGAGGCTTTCACTACATGCGTCCCACTCAACAATGCTCAGAGGCATCACCTCCTTTCTGCACCATCAAGGCATAACACAAAGCAATGCAAAGGGAAGAAAGCATATGAATCAAAGCTTTAGTTACTCACTGAAAGCATACTAAGCCTCTGATTGTAAATTCAAACAATGGGAAAATATACCTGTTTGCCTCCTCATAAAAGCACTGTCCTTTAATAAGAACATGATTCACACTTGCTAATCTTAGCACCAGGGATAAGCACTATTCCATGTGGCTATAACAATTTTCCTACGGAGAGGAGCATGGAGGTCTGCAGTCAGCTGGCTCCACTGACAAGGCACAGACATCATGGCAGATATGTTGAGGAACTCATAGCAGCCACAAAGTGGAGAGGATGAGAAAGCTTAAGAGGACAGGGCCAGAGACAGGATAGAGCCCCCAAAGTGAAGGCCCATGGCCCACTTCCTTCAGCTAGGCCTTGCCTTCTGAGTTCCCATCACCTCCCAGTAATGCCATCAAATCGTAAACCTACCAAAGGATGAACCCACTGGTGAAGTCAGAGTCCTCACTATCCAACCGCCTTCTGAAGCCCCAGCTTGGAACATCAGGTTCTTTTGGGAGACATTTTGAACCAAACTAAAACACCTTATATGCTTGGGTTTATTTCTGGGCTCTCCATTCTGTTCCATTTATCTAGGTGTGTATTTTTATGCCAGTCCACGTTATTTTGGTTTTGATGGATTTGTAATAAATTTGGGGATCAGGTAGTGGCATGGTTCTAGCTTTGTTTTTTGTGTTCAGTATTGCTTCGGCTTCTCAAAGTCTTTTGTTATTCATTTGGATTTTAGAATTGTCTCTTGCATTCCTGTAACAACTGTCATTGTAATTTTAATAGGAATTGCACTGAGTCTGTAGATCATTTTGGGTAGTACAGATATCTTCACAGTACTAATTCCTATTCATGAACATGGGCTATCTATTCATTTATTAGTGCCTTCAATTTTTCTTTCACAGTTTTCTGTGTATATCTTTTTTGGATAAATTCATTCTAAGAATTGTAATTTTTATGTTATTATAAGTAGGATTGTTTCTTTTAATTCTTTTTTACGTAGTTTACTGTTACTATGCAGAAATGCTACTAATTTTTACATATTGATTTAATATCCTGCAATTTTACTGAAATCATCTGTTAGTTCCAACAGTTTTTTCATGAAGCTTTCACTGGCCTCTCCAATTTCAGGTGCAGCAGTTTGCCTGTCACCTCAATTCTCTGACAAACATAAGAAATTTGATTTAATAATGTATCTTTTTTTCTTGTTTTAATGATAGAAGGGACCACCTGCAAACTAGAAATCAAAAATCTTCTTTGGATTTTTTCAAGTTTTTTCCTATGACAAATGATGATTCGATGCATGTTCACGTACATGTCTCTTGGTCCACATGCACATCCATGTCTGTTAATCTAGGAGTACAATACCTGAGTCCTAGAATATGAACATATTCTAGGACGTAACATATTAACATGTTCCGATTCAGTGCACAACATCAAATACAATATACAACCTCTAACAGATTTATTGTTGCTTCTCTTCAAATGAGGGCTCTGAGGTTTCAACACATAGAATTGCCAATCTTGTTTGTATTAGCTATCCTGGAGGATGCATGAAGGTGTCTCTTTGTGATTTTAATTTTCATTTGTATGATTACTAAGGAAGGCAAACACCATCTGGATATCTTCTTTCATAAATTACCTGGCCAGACCTTCTACCCACTTTTCCCTTAGATCATGTTTTCCCTATTGATTTATAGTAGCTATTTCCATATTCTAGATAGGAGCCCTTTGTTTGTTATGCATGTTCTATACATCTATTCCCAATCTGTGACTCTCCTCTTTTGAAAAACAGAAATTCTTAATTTGAGTGAACTCCAGTTTATCAATCTCTTCCTTTATAGCTACTGCATTTTGTGATCTGTTTAAGAAATCTTTCCCTTACTCAGTATTATGAAATAATTTCTTATGAAAGTGCTATTTTTAAAACATTTGACTTTTAGAATTTCTCTCTACAATTGATTTTTATGGGTAGTATAAGACAGGCTTCAAGATTTGCCTTTTTACATATGACTATCAAAATTTCCTAGCACCATTAATTTTTTCCATGTATTTTTATCACTTATGTATAATATTTCTTTTGTCATAGGGTCACATGCTCACACACAAGCCTGCTTTAGGGGTTGTGATCTCTTCCATTGGTCTGTTTCCTATTCTTGTTTCAACAGTGCAACCTTAATTCCTACGGCTTTATGTTAAAATCTTTGTACCTACCATACAGCTCCCTTTATTTAGTTCTTCCTCTTTAAGAATGTCCTCGGCCTTTTGCACCTCGTATGAACTTTAGAATCAGGCTGTCCATTTGCTGAGAGGAACAATAAGAAGGAGCACCCCATTAGTGAGCCTGTGTCTGGAAGTTTATTGGGTTGCACAGAACTACTCTATGAGTGATGAATCTGCCACAGGAAAAGCAAACCAGGCCTGGAAGTAGGGCAAAGCCTTTCATGCTGCCTGAGGCTGAGTAAGCAGAAGGAACACAAGCTAAAGCCATAATGAGTGTTTTGTGATGGAAGCTGGTGACTACTCAGATTATTGGGTCTGCAGTTCTGTCATACATCACTGCGTTTGTGAAAGCTTAAAAATAATCCAATAATTAAAATGTCAACTACTAGTTATTTTCTGGGAGGTTTTTTATTATTATTCCTTTTAACATGAAGAAAATGAGAGTGAGGGGAGAGGAAAAGGGAAACAATCCTAGTGAACGAGGTCTTCATTAATTATTAAAAATATCACCGAGCACTGTTCTGATTCACAGCTGGCTTCAAGTTAGAGTTAAACTGCAGTTTTCAATGTTCAAATCACTGATTGGTTGCCTTAAGGGCTTCCATTCATACTTGCATTAAAAAATGTTGGTGCAAGACTTTAGCACTTATTTTTGACCTGGTTCTACTCCTTGCCCTTCTCTTTATTATTCTAAAAATAGGTAAAAAAGTTGACTGGGGACATATTATTTTAGTTCCATGAAAGCAGGGAATATGCCTTCCTGTAACAGGCTTCTAGAGACTGCCTACTGGGTAAATAAAAGCAGGGTAAGGCATGGCGCTCTGCCTTCATTTTTTTCTTTTTCTTTCTTTCTTTCTTTCTGTCTGTCTGTCTTTTCTTTCTTTCTAGAGTAGGAATAAGAATAGGTAATAGGAGTAGCTCCTGAGAGACTGGAGTGATCCCAAGCGGGTCACCGCCAAGGTCATCTCTCCAAAGATGTTTTATAGGGCAAAGTCATGAAGCAGATATAACGTGGGTCAAACTATATTCAACCAATAAGATTTCAAATATAGCCAATAAGCTAATATTGACCCAATAGGGAAGCGAGCCACATAGCAAGGGCATATGGATAACAACATGAACCTTGGTCAATACATTTTATATATTTTTCTATTACCTCTAAACTTTGGGTCTGGTCCATGTTCAGCTCTATACGTAGGCATGTTAATCACTTAAGAAATGTCAGAACACTGGGGCTGGAGATTTAGCTCAGCGGCACAGCACCTGCTTGGCAAGCACAAGGTCGTGAGTTCAATTCTCGGTACAGGGAAAAAAAAAAAAAACAAAGACCAAAAAGAAATGTCAGAGCTGAGCATGGTGGCATATACTTGTGATACTAGCTCTCAGAGGAGCTGAGGCAGGAGAATCACAAGTTCAAACCTGGTGTGGGCAACTTAGCAAGAACCTGTCTCAAAATAAAAAATGGTTAGGGATTGTAGCTCAGTGTGAAGGGTGTTAATAGCTAGGTTCAATTCCCAGTACCACACACAAAGTATCTGTATTACAAGGTTTATTACCCCTAAATTCACGTAGCCTTCAAGACTGAAGATGCCAAGAAAAGAACAGGTAATTTTCAGGATTTGCAGGGAATCTAACTGCCCAGTTTTTACAACATCCATTTCCAGACCTACTGAGGTGATAACCTCAGCTATTGTCCTAAACAGTAATCACCAGCTATTGTCCTAAACAGTAATCACAAACCTCACAAACAACCCTAAAAAAGTCATGCCTAAGTGGGAGAAATTACCCCATGCCAGACCAAGGCTGCCCCCAGGCAGGAGTTCTCTCATAATAGGAACAGAACCGTCCCCTCAAGTGATGATGGCCCTCCCAAGAGGACCATTACATGTGTTTGTTTGTTTGTTTGTTTTGAGACAGGGTCTCACTATGTAGTCCAGGCTGGCCTTGAACTTACAGTGATCCTCTGGAATGCCTCAGCCTCAGAGCATGCACCATCACACCCATCTTACACATTTATTTTTTAAATGTCAACTCATTTATTTATATTAAGAAAAGCAAATGAACATACTGAGTGTTTCATAATATACTGAGTGTTCCATAATATCAGACCTTAAAGTTTAAGCACAAATAATTCTAATAAAAGACATAGTAGTAATATAGTTAAATATTTCATAAACAACATCTGTCTGGTAGGGCATGCTTTGTGTGCTTAACTCTTACTTTTGGTGCAAGTCAAAGGAAAGAAGCCAATGAGATGTGTCTCCTTGATCCTGGGGAGAGCTAGGCTTAAGAGCCCTGGATACTATTGGGCTTTGAAGGGTACCTACAAAGAAAGATCCACCTCACTTCTCAGGCATCCAGTGCTGCCCCTGTCACCTCAGAGGAGTGCCTTGGGGTACAGCTTGAGCTCATCCCATGTTCACCAGCCCTTCAAGAAAGTGACCCTTCTGTTCTCACCATCCTGGCCCAGGAAGGAGATGCTGGAGCTCATTTATAGAGTGACTGCCATGATGCGAGATCTTTGTCTAGCGGAAAAATGATTAGAAGCAAAAGGATCCTTTTCTTGTGGGGATTTAAATTTGAGATAAAGAGGATCAGAATATGACACCCAAACGTGCTACTCTGCCACTGGGGTTGTTCTGCTGATGGCAATGGAGAAACAGTAAACATAGGAAAGCTCTACCCCCTATGCTTTCTGCCTAAAGGCAAGACAACATTTCTCTTTGTGATGATGTCCTCGTCTCCTCACCCGAACCCCAAAAGGGGTCAATTGTTATCAATGGGATAATACAAACCAGAATTTATGTAAATGAACTTTACTACAATAATATTTATATTTCATAACCTCTCCCCACATTTTGGTCTTCCCACAGTCTGCTGCTCCAAGAAGCACAAATACTTTTTTTGCTCACTTCTCCACAAATTTATCATTCTGTATTACGATGGTATGTAAACTCCAAGGTCTAACCACTTTGGTTTCCACTTTCTTTTCTGTGACACCTCTGTGGACATGTGAAAGTGTAAATATTAATATCAGATAAATTTGTATGCCTGTTCTCCTTTCTCCTATTAACCTATTGTCAGTCCACTGTACAGGGTCCCAAGCACTGAAGCAAAGACAGAGAGGATACAGGCACCAATTTTCCTGCACAGAGACCTGTAGATGCCTCTGTTAGCCCTTGCTGGTCTGGGTAAAAGCCAGTCAGGCAGAGAACACCGTGGTAAAGAAATGATACAGGATGAGCTATCACCACCCAGAAGCTGCAGTAGCCACAACCCCAGCCTCAGCTTTAGGGCAGTGATCACCTGCTCCAAAGAGGCAGCTGGCTGCTGAAGCTCAGATCTCTTCTTGGAAAACTTTACCCAGCACTGTTTGAGAATGACCTTCCTTTCAGGCCCAGGGAGACTCTTTGTTCTTTCCCCTCCACCTTCTTAGCTGCTCTGCAAGTGTCTAATCAACACATTTGTGAACCAAGATCTCCTGGCTGTGATAGTCTAGAATTTGACTGAATAGGGTAACAGCTCATTGAATGCAGATGTTCCAAATTTCACACGTTCCAAATTTCTGATCATTCCATTTGGACTAAAGTTTAATTTCGCTCAGCAAAACTTTAGTATGGAGCGCTCCAATTAAAAAATAAAGAGGGAGTAAAGAAATTGTTTAAAATAGTTAAGAGAAGCAGTTTTTAATTTTAAATGTTAATTTCAAATAATTATATCTATTAAAAATTTATGACTCAAAATCTTCAATTATGTAAAATAAATACATATTTTTTCATCTTCATGCTTTTTTTCCTCCAGTGAGTAATTACTAATCCTTTCTATGGACCAAGCTGTTTGCTAAAGTACCAGGACATAGAAACACACAATTAATCGAGAAGTGTGATACTGTGCTAACTTAAAAAATAAAAGTGTAACAGAAATATATTGACATGTTGGTTTTATACCTCCAAAATATATGTATATATATTATAAACATATTCATATAGATGATCACTGATTTACATGGCTTCAATTGATTTATGGGGGTTCAAATTCAATTCAGTAGAATTTATTACTTTCCAAAGGTATGAAAGTGACACACTGTAATCAGTTGTAGCCACACTCAGATTTTGAATTTGGTATTTCCCTCAGCTAGTGACATGAGATTTGATCTCTGTGGTGATGCCAGCCAGAAGCAACAAGTTGCAGCTGCTGGTAAGCCATGAGATCACAGGCAAGAAACTACCCTCTTCAGTGCACCCTGCTGCTAAGCTAGGAGGCCTGGTAGGTGAGGTGCAGGATATTAATCACTTCTCCATTGCTGAGACAAAATACTTGATACCAGGGACAGGACAGGAAGACACCCTTCCAAGTTACAACCCAGTAACCCACCTCTGAGCACGTGTTGTCTTAGCTACTTTTCTCATTGCTGAGATAAAGTACCAGACACTCACAAGTTACAGGAGAAAAGGTTTGTTTCAGCTCAGTTTGTAGGAATTTTAGTCCATAGTCAGCTGGCCCCAAAGCAGGGCAGCATGGCAGTGGGGCATCACATAAGAGAAACAGTTCATGGTATGGCAGGCAGAAGGCTGCAAAGCAGCAAGCAGCAAGCAGCAAGCAGCAGCATCACGTCTGTTTTCTTTCTGTCCTTTTATATTCCATCTAGGCTACAAACCTATTGATTGGTGCCACCTATACATAGGATTGGTCTTCCATTATCCACATCCTTAATCCCAATATCACACCCTTAATCCACATTCACACACCCTAATCCAGCAATCTTCAAAACTCCCCACCTATGACCACCTGTGGCTTTGGGGGGACATCTACATACAAACTACAACAGGTGTCAACTATGAACTCATCAATGGGCTAATCCACTGAATAGTATGGCACCTCCTTGGCCAATCAATTCCAAGAGCCCTACCCCTGAGCATGAGACTCTTGGGGAATGTTTTAGATTTAAATCAGGACATGCAGTAAATGAATTTTCCAGTTAGGATGTTTTTAACTGTGATGGGTTTTTCAGGATGTAACCACATGTAAGTCAAAGAATATCTGTGCATGTGAAGAAAGAAAGAAAGAAAGAAAGAAAGAAAGAAAGAAAGAAAGAAAGAAAGAAAGAAAGAAGAAAGAGAAGGACAGACAGAAGAAGGAGAGGGAGGGGAAAAGAAAGGAAGGAAGGAAGGAAGGAAGGAAGAGAGGGAGGGCAGATGGGAGGGCCCTTCCCTCTAGCAGCTCCAAGACTGATGAGGGAGGCAAGCAAAAGTCTGAGAGACTGCACTGCCATGATAAACACTAAGCCAGGGACTGTGCACTACGTGTTAACAGGCAGAGGAGACTCTGAGTCATCCTAGGGTGGAGTCCAGAGGAACTTCTCAGGCCTGGCTGGCTAGGATTTGAAGGGTGACCCAGTGTGTGGATGGAGAAGAGAGGGAAGCCCAGGGAAAGTGACTCCAGGCAACTACAGAGTGTCTTGTGGGCCCAGAGCCCACTTGGTGAGGACAGAAGGAAGCACAACTGATTCTTGTCCTTTTCATCAAGGGAAGTGGGTGCTATTTGTTTCATAGGGATTCATTTATCAAAATCCTAGTAAGCCAGTTACCAGCTTGAAAATCTGCTCTTCCATGCACCACTTTTCTTGTATCACACTTAGCTTGTGTTTTTAGCATCTCAACCACAGCCTCCTGATCTGAGAATGCACTTTGCCTGCAGGTTTAATGGTTTTCACATCTTAGAACCTTTTGAAATATGCAAGACAGCCAGGACTAGCCAAGAATGGCTTAATACTTTGCTCACCACAAAAGTCTTTGCCTTTCTGCCTCAATAACAAAGCTGCCTCCTACCTCTTTAGCTTACCTGAAGAGCCTAAAATTTTTAATTAGGTAAAATATACTGTACCTTTTTATTGTTTGTTTGTTTGTTTTTTGTTTTTCTTCTGGTACCAGGAATCGAACTCACGACCTTGTACTTGCCAGGCAGATGTTTTGCCACTGAGCTAAATCCCCAGCCCCTGTACTTTTTTATTATAAAACACACTATACCTGTTTCTTTAAAACCAGACAGCATCCCATGAATCCCCAGATTTAGCTGCTTTTGTATCTTTTCCATAATTTTATTGCACAACATCAATGTCAGTTTAGTGCTTTCTGAAGGAGCCTCTCGTATAGAAGTGAACTTCGTCTTGCTTTTCCTCCATGTTCCACACCGCTGATTCACTACCATGAACTCCTGCCAGCAGCGCTCCCTGAAGGAACCTATCCAGCACATGCACTTTCTCCATATGTCTTGCCACAGCTCCTTGCACTTAGCATACTAGCCAGCACTTCAGATCATGCTTGAGGGCCAGGTTAGACAGTGAAGTCGCTAACAGAACAGAAATGAAAAAAGACAGCGCTGGATTGGGCACAGAAAGGACATTTGTTTACAGAGCAAGAATTTATGCTAAGCAACTCAAGCTTTTTGCAGCTCCACACAGATTTGCAAGTAGCCATGAAAGCGCTGCAAGGATTGGCTTTTGACTGTTGAGTTTGGGGTTCTTGCATGGTCCTGGGGAGTCTTGAAACCTATCTGGTGCCCAGTTTATCCTGGCAGCACTCTTACAAGATAGACAGTAGCAGCAGGCTGGTGGCATGAGCCATACACAGTAGGGGTGCGATGACTGCCTGACCAGTAGGCAGGGTCTCATGTAGGTCTCATTTAGAGACCATTCTCACAGTCGGTTTCCTATATAAAGGAAATTTAAGCTCCTCTTCCAAGGGTGAGTGTTGCTATAAGGTTATGAGAGTTTTATCTGTCTGGAGGTGGTATTGTTGCCTGGAAACCCCAGGGCCAGGGCCAGGTTTGGAAATCTTTGGGCCAGGATTCATCACACTAAGTGACATAGTGTTGGCCCCAAACATTATGAATGTGGGCCTTACAAACATTATGAATATTATAGCCTCAGTATGTCTCATCGAGTATACTACGTGAGGTTACCAAAAGATTGAGTGGGTGGGCAGTTTTAGGAGTACAGAAGCCACAAATAATGGTGACCGACTTTATTTGCATATCATTTATCTGAAAAAGGGTGTATCCAGAACATACAAAGAAGTCTTACAAATCCAATACAATACACAGCCTCATTTTTTAAAAACTGGATACAAGATGTGGACAGACACTTTACCAAAGATAATATACGTATGTCAAATAAAACATTCAAAATTATGGAAATGCAAATTAAAACCATAGTACTATAACATAGCAGTGCCTAGTCAGTGAAATGACCGTATATTAGACTGTTAAGATCAGGTATTGTCAAAACTGTGGAACCACTGGAACACACATTCCTGGCTGGTAAGAATGTAAATAGTGCAGCCACTCTGGAAAAGGGCTTTTCAATTTCTTACAAAGCTGAATTATCCCTGTCGTGTAACTCAGAAACCCCTCTCGGTAATTACCCAGGAGAAGTGAACACAGTAACCACACAATGGCTTGTGCACCAATGTTCGGGGCAGTATTACTCAAGTGCTCTTCAGCAAATGCATAGAAGTTCTATCTCCCTGTAACACTGCGGAGCAAACTATTGATGAATACAATAACGTGATGCACACGCAGTCTGCAAAGCATTTTGCTAAATGACAGCAGCCAGACACAAATACTTCAGCACTGTCTGGTCCTGTTTCATGAAGTTTTATAAAGATGAAAACTAAAATGACTGAAAATAGATCAGTGGTTTCTAGAAGCCAGGAATTGGATATGGAGAATGAATGTCTCCCCCGCATTTTTTTATGTATTTGTCAAATACCAAAAATTATACAGGTAAATATAATCTCAAGCAAGACAACTTAAAAATGAAACAATACCTTGAGATAATGGAGTTAAAATCAAAAACAGAACAAAACCAAACCAAAAAGTGGTAAATCTATAAATGCTGATAGGTTTACAGGAAACAAACTAACAGCCACAAAACATTGTAAAGTGGAAAGCAGATGGGCGAGTGCTAACTGACGTAACATAGTAGGAAGCTGTGAGACAGCTTGACAAGCCACTACATTTTGGGTCGAAAGTATTTCTGAAAGGCCTGTATGTTAAAACCTTGTTCCCCGGTCTGGTGCACCGTTGGGAGGTGGGGGAACCTTTAAGAGGTAGAGCATTATTACAGGAAGTTAGGTCACTGGAGATGTGTCCTTAAAAGAAGTACTGGGACTCCACTCCTTCCTTTCTCTCTTTCTCTCTCTTTCTCTCTCTCTCTCTCTTTCTCACTCTTTCTCTCTCTCTCTCCTCTCTCTCTCTCTGTTTCTCTCTCTCTCTCTCTGTCTCTCTCTCTGTATCTCTGCTTCCCAGTAGCCATGAGGTAAGCAATTATGCCCCACAAAACATTCCTTGCTACAGGACCGAAGGCAATGGAGGCAGCTGACAATAGACTAAAACCTCTGAAACCATATGCTAAAATAAACCTTTTCTTCTTTTATGTTGATTGTCCCAAGTGTGTTTTACAGTAATGGAAAGCCAACCAACACATTCATGTTATAGGAGGATTCAAATACTGGCTGATCCAGCATCTCTTATGGAGTGTAAATGGGGCTTAAAGTGGGAAAATTGTTCAAAGTCTATTTGAAAAGCAGTCAGACTTCCAGATGTAGGGTTACTACATAATATAGGAAGCCCAGTTAATCTGAATTTCAGGTAATCAGTGTTTTTAATATAAGTATGTCTCAAATCTTTCACGAGGAACACGTGTTTCAAAATGAATTGTTGTTTGGGTCAGAGATGTAGCTCAGTGAGCAAGTGCTTGCTTAGCATGGGCAAGAGCCTAGGCTCTACTGCCAGCAACAAAAACAGAAAAAAATTACTTGTTGTGTATCTGAAATTTAAATTTAACAGCTCATCCTATATGCCTAGATTTTTATTTGCTAAAGCTGTCAACATTTATTCAGAAGTCCTCCTGACTTTGCCAGAAGATGGGCAGTATTTTTTGGAGAATAAAACAATATCAGACAAACACAGCTGCAGGTAGAAAGGCCAGATGAGAAACGGGCAGAGAGATTATGTAACTGATGTCAAGTCCCTTGGTGTCTTCCCAGGTCTGATATTCAGGCCTGCTTTCTCTAGATGCAAGTTTGGAAGACTTTTTCCCTGCACAAAATGGTCATCTCAATACAAAAGACATAAAAATACCGACCTTGGGAGCTGTCTAGTGAAATCACCCTGCTGGGCCACCCAACAGTGAGGCCCCTGTGATGGACCGTGGCTCAGTATGCCCACAGAACAGTCGGTCAGCCTTATAGGAACAGGTACCAAGAAGCGTCTGACAAGGGGAGTGCCTAACATGCAAAGAGATGCAGGTAAAGGAGAAGGCAATGGAAGGAGAAAAAAAAAATACTTTCATATCTTCATACAATTGAGAAGATAACTGAGCACATGAAGAAAGAATTGCATGTGATAGAAATGGAACTAAGGTTACAACAGAGCTCCTGGAAGCTAAACACATGATTTAAAGAAAAATTAAAATACAGCATTTGGATTTCAAGATAAACTTGAAGAAATTTCTCAAAAAGTGCAGCAAAAAAAGACAAAGAGAAAAAGCGGGCATAAAAGATAAAATGAATGGCCTGATAGGAAGGTCAGTCTCCCACGGGAAGGGTGTGGGGGGTTGTGAGAAAAACGGATGGGAGGGGCTCGAACTGGGTGACCAGATACCCAGATGGAAGTCTGGATTCTGCGAGGGAGGACAAGAATGCACGGTGGGTGTCACTGGCCATCTCAGCACTATGATAAAAGCAGAGGGGCTGGGAATGTAGCCCAGCGGTAGAAGGCTTGCCCACCATAGGTGGGACCCTGGGTTCAATGCCCAGCACAGCCAAGAAAGAACAGCACCTGTTAGGAAAGTTGGTCTGGGAATGGCGTTTCAGTGCGCTGGGGAAGAAGGGCTTAGTTCACTGTGACAGCGCTCGCTGAGTGAGGACCACCGAGCCTGCGAGTATAATCAGGGGGTGAGGTAACGTGGAGACAAGCGAAGGGGTAAGATGTGGGCTGAGAGGCAGCCATAAAAATGGGAAGGCTGGGAGCAGCTGAGGGGAAATTGGAAAACCAAATGAAGCTTTTTGGTGAATGCAGGAAGTAAGATTTGGAACTCTTCTGGCCTGGCAGACAGCAGAGTTACAGCACTGCTGCTAAGCGTGAAGCAGGGACCTGCTGGAAGTAAAGACAATAAGCTCAGTCATGGATGTTTCGAGTCCACTGAGAAGGGGAAAAGAGGTCTGGAAGTGAGCAAGGCACTCTTCAAACATGTAAAATGGACCAGTAAAGTAGTCTCAGATGAGCGCTGATTATCTCAAAGCAAAGAACAGTTTCTGGTTGGCTTTGTTTTGCTTTTTTTTTTTTTTGAGTCAGGGTCTCCTTATGCAGTTCAATTTTGCCTTGAGCTCACTTTGTAACCCAGGCTGGTCTCGAACTCAAAATGATCCTCCTGCCTCAGCCTCCCGAATACTGGAATTACAGGCCTGGCCTCAAGTTACTTTTTAATGGATAAAAAAATTACCTCTGAGCAAATGCAATATATTAATATAGATTTGAACCCTATCAGACAGATAAAAGACAATTAACATATGAAGCAGACCTAATGCCTTGCAAGTTCAGGAAGGAAAAGCTACACAGCAAATTTGTCTGAGCTGAGACTCAATAAATATGTTCCACTTTACTGGCTGCAGGGTTTAGAGTATGTAGGGTGATTCCAAAGCCAAGACCCTTCCTGGAGAATAGACACTGTAGCTCTTGCTGCTTTGAGGGCCTGTTCTGATTGTTTTGTATTCATGGAGGGAAGGGAGTATGACTCAGTAACGTGTGTGTATGGAGTTACACATGAACCCCAAAAGTGAGATCCATTTATCTGCATCATCTCAGATGACCCTCCAGCTCAGCCAGTGGTAAAGGAGTCCAGAATTCCAGGCTTGAGACTTTGGAATCCCAGGTGTCTTAACAGGTGCAACCCTGCAGTGGATAGAAGTCTGTTCCTTTTGCCCGGTTGTTGATGTTTGGTGCTTGGCACTGTCCGAATGTTTTGGTACCCTCAGAGTCACATCTTGAATCCCTAACCCAAAGTTGTTGGTATTAAGATCGTAGTTCCCGTTGGGGAAGTGACTGCATCATGAGGCTGAGACCGTCACTAATGGAGTCAGTGCCCTTATTAAGTAGTGGGGAGAGGCTTGTTCAACCTGGAACCACGTGCAGACAAAGCAAGCAGCTCCCGCCTAAGAAACAAAGCTGCTCCAACCAGATACCAAATCTGCAGGCACCTTCTTTTGGCTTTCAGGCCTCCAGAACCACGAGAGAAAAACTTTTGTTGTTGACAAGCTGCCCAGTGTGTGCTGATTATCTATTAAAGCAGCCTGATGGGACCGAGACAGTGTCAACTGTTTTCATTTGGTGCCGTAACTTTGCAAGAGCAGACTGAGAGGACACTGTTTAGAAAGCAGCTCAGTGTATACATGGACCCTCGACAGGTGTTCTATTTAGCAGGGCCTCAGAGTTAAGAGAGACGAACAGAAGGATTATGGTAATCTATGTAACACATTACTGGCAATATGTATGCTAATTTGACGGACATGCTGGGTGAGCTTGACTTGTAGTCATCCCTGGGTAAATAAATTGCTTCACAATTTCTCCTATAAAATTTCACAAAACTAATAAACTCCAAATACAAGAAACCAAACAGGAGTGCAGGCAACTGCAAGATCTTTTCCAGGAACTGCATGAGAAGTGTGCATTTGCGATTTACTGATCCTCTTTGGAGAGCAGCCAGAAGGCAGGTAAGTTGTTTGCTAGGGTCTTGGCCGTCGTTCTCAGAAAGTGGGAATTATTACCGACCTAGAAGACAGTGGGTAGGTCTGGTCAGAATGAACAAGCCGCGGTTATTATGAGCAACACGATAAACGAACAGAAACAGCCAGATTCTCCGTGGCCCGAACTGTCCAGGCTTCCACAGTACCTCTGGTGTGTAAGGAGGCAGAAGCACTCTGCAGGCCCTTGGGGACCAGGTGGCCCAGGGCTGTTGGCACAGCGCTCAGTACCTGCTCACTGAGGACGGAGTAGTGACAAGGGAGGTGACTGCAGTTCCTGGTTGGGCACTGTGTGTGCATAGTGGAAACTTCTGACATACCTTAAGCGAAATCTCTTTCTCAACTATGTGAACTTTTTCTTGCTTTTCTACCCCTTCCCCCTTAATTTTCTTTTCATTAAAATTATTTTTACTTGACATATAATAATTGTACAAATGTGTGGCATATAATGTGATATTGCAGTACATACATACAATGGGTAATGCTCAGGTCAGGGTAACCTGAACATCCATCACCTCTACCATTCATCATTCCTCCATGTTGCTAACAGTCAAAATCCTCTCTGCTAGCTATTATGAAACATATAATTAATTGTTGTCAACCATACTTATCCTACTTCATTAAAGAGCACTAGGAATTATTCTCCCTACCGTGCTCTGGTATTTTAAAACCTACAATGGTGAGCTAAGCATAAGCTAGTATCTGCAGACCCCAAACCTTTCTCTGCTGAATACTGTGATCATTTTTCAGCAATGAGTACAGTTAATTATTTTCAGAACGCCCATCCTGTTTGGAGTTTGCACTCCTTACGTGATAGTTCTTGACATTTTCCTGTGTCCACTCTACATGTGTAGAAGGAACAGACTGTCAACTTGCCTGGGCTGAGGGACACCCAGAAAATCAGTAACACACAGTGCTAGGAGTGTGGAGGAGATGTTTCCAGAGACACTGGCACTCACACTCTCAGCAGTGTGAGTGGGGAGGGCTAGCCCTGAATGCAGACAGCACCATCCAACAGACGGGGGCCCAGGTGGGACAAAAAGGGGGGGACAGTCACACACCACGCCATCAGCCGTTCTTAAGTGACTGCATCTTTTGTTGTTGCCGTGGCCTGAGGCCATCAGTCTCCAGATTCTTCAGGCTTTGAGTGCAGACTTGACCCAGCAACTCTCCAAGGGGCTCCCAGGCCTTCATCTTTGGGCTGGACTTGCAACACTGTAAATTCTTGTTCTGTGTTTCTAGCTTCTTAGACCCAGCAGATATTGGTTTCCTGGGCTCTCTAGCCTGCAGGGGGCCATTATGGGGCCACAGTGTTTGCACACACCTGTGATTATGCAAGCCAGTCTAATCATTATTTATACATGCTATTGGCCCTGTTGTTCTGGAGAGCTCTGACTAATACAGTAATGTTAGAGTATTGTGTCTTGCACTTTAATGTGCTGTAATCCCCAGGGAGCTTGCCTGACTCTCACTCTGAGAAGGGCCCAAGAGCCTGTTTCTAACAAATACCAGCGGATGCTCATTGGACTGCACACTGAGTAGCGAGACTATAGAGAAGAAATTTACAGGACAAAAATGTGCTGTGTTCTGCTAGAGGAAAGGCAGCCTTTTTAATAAATGGTGCTGAGAAAACTGGCTATCTACACACAGAAGATTAAATGTAGACTCTTATCTCTATGTACTAAACTGAAATCAAAATGTATCAAAGAACTAAATGTTAAACCAGAAACACTTAACCTGCTGGAAGACAAAAGAGATAAAACTCTCAAAGTCATAGCTGTAGCCAAGGGCTCTCTGAACAAAACCCCAGTTGCACAGCAAATAGTTCCAACAATCACCAAATGGAATCACAGTAAATTAAAATGCTTCTGCACAGCAAAAGAAACAACCAACAGAGTGAAAAGATAAGCTACAGAATGCAAAAAAATTGCCAGTTACTCCTCAGAAGATTTATATCTAGAATATATAAAGAACTTATGCACCAAAATAAAAGAGCCAATCAAAAAATGGGCAAGTGAAATGCACAAAAATTCACAGAAGTAAAAAATGATCAATAATACATGAAGAAATATTCAACATCACTGGCCATTCATGAAATACAAATTTAAACAATACCGAGATTCCACCTTACTCCGGGAAGAAGGGCCATCAACAAGAAATCAAGTAATAATAAATGCTGGTGCGGCTGTAGGGTAAAAGGAGCACGCTACACTGTTGGTGGGAAAGTGAACTAATACAATCACTTTGGAAATCAGCATGGAGATTCCTCAAAAAATTAAAGTTAGAAATTCCCTTTGACCCAGAAATCCCCCTTCTCGGCATCTTCCCCAAAGAGTTAAAGACGTCATAGTCATATCACAGTGATACACGCACACCCCCGTTTATAGCTGCACAATTCATAACCCCTGTATCTTGGAAGCAGCCTACACATCCAGTAAAAATGAAAGGGAAAAAAGATAGATAATAGGAAGCAGGAGACAGAGCTTTTTCAAAGGGGAAGGGGACCGAGAGACGGAGGGAGGGGAAAAGGGATACTGGATGAAAACAAGGAATTGGGATGTGCTGTGAACGTGTGCCAGCTCCACAGGGAGTGCAAATATCATGTACTGGTAAATGGTGGCTTTAAAAGTGTATTGTGCTCACAGGGAGGGCACTAAAATTTCAACCAACGGGAAGTTCTTTCAACCAATGAGAAGAGATGGTTTTGTAACAATGAAGACACCACGATGAGAGCGGTGTCACAGGCAGCCCAGGAGCCCGCTGCAGGACGAGCTGGCTCTTCTCATCAGGCAGGCTGTGCTGTCCAAGGGAGAGTCTTCGCGGGCAGCGCCGTGCCCTCTCTTTGTAGGGGAAATATCAGCCACGCTGGGGGGCACCATCAAGATAATCGCTAGGGTCGGGTGGTGTTACAGCTGGAAAGGGAAGGGGGTGACTCCGCTCCTTTGTTTCTAGCTGTACCAATTCTAACTCGACATTAGAAAGAAGTAATTAAGCGTATGTTCAGAAATAGACAATAATTATTAAACCAGTGAAGGTGGAGAAAGTGAACAAAGAAATTTGTAGCTCAGTCCACAGGAAATCAGAGAAAGGGGAAGCCAAGGGGAGGCATTATACAAAAAAAAGAACAAAATGAGATCGGAAACACAGGTCTAACCTTGAGTGGTGATTGTAAACGTAAACAGGATACATGGGGAAAGACTGCTAAGTCTTAGGCAGATGAAAATATTTGTGTAGTATTAAAACTGCATAGAAAACAATTCCCTCATTTTCTTCATCTATATGGAACATCAGTAGAAGGGCATCACTAAACTCTTGGTACTTACCAACTGCCATGTAAGGAAGGGTCATTGGAAATTCTTGTAATGACCAGAGGAGATTCTTACCTTAAGGTATCTTCCCCTTTTTTTGGGTACCAGCATCAAATCCATGGCCTTGAGCTAACTGGGTAGGTGCAGCACCGCTGAACGAAATTTCTTAAATAAAATACAAACAGTGAAATAAGCATGACTCAGTATTAGAGTTATTAATTCTGAATGGTATAAGTACGAGTTAGTCAAATTAATCCTTTACATCTCCTTATTTTTAACTTTTCCCAAAATATTATTTAATAGGAGGAAAAAAAGGGAGGGGGTGAGCAAGTGGCTTGCTGTCACAGTTGACTTGCCCTTGCCAGCCTTGGAGAAATCATGTCCTTCCGAGGACAAGTTGGGGCTGCGGAGACAGGAGTGGTGGTCAAGTCAAGGTCTTGGCGAGCTTTAGCAGAGGGACAGAGTGCATCAGCGTCCCTGTCCAGGGAAGATCATAGCCCCTTACATCTGACAGATGTACTCTCAACTTCTCAAAGGAAATTCAATATTTGAAACTTTTCCCTCCAGCTTTTATAAATAGAAGTCAATATTAACCGAAGAGCGAGGAACCCTTTCCAACAGGCTATAAGTTCCTATCGATTATTTTTATTTCATGTCTTGCAATTCCTTGCTGACTCTTTCTCCGGCTCCTGGTGCTCAATTTGCTACCTCTCACAAGTAACGGCCTTTTTGTTACTTACAGAAAGAAAGCTAAGTGCTGGGCTTGAGCAGCCAGCTGGGCTCGGGGAGGCGAAGCACTGAAATCTTTCCCAGTGGACGTTCTGAGGTTCCTACTCCATTCCTTCCTGGCTCAGAACTGTCATTAGATTTCTTTTTCATTTGTTGCTTGGTCTTAGCACTGATTATAAAGTATAACTTATTTCAGATGCTGCATGAGTTTTACAGATGGACTTGTACCCAGGGTGTGTGGTATTGTATTAGCAATGGAAAACAGACAAATACAGGAGGTAACACACACGTGCCTGAGTTCCCTGTATATGTGTCCTCCCATAGCTTTTAGCTCTCGGATGTATGCACACTTAGCAGTTTCTATCTCCCTGTTCAGGTTCTCACACAACTCCCCGCTCCCTTTTTTTTTTTTTTCAAGAGAGGCAGTGGTTTGCCCCATCATCTCACCTTTCCTGTGGATCTAAGACGCATTACTGATTTTTCAATGTCTTCACTGTTTTACTTGTTGAGGTGGAGTGGAAACTTCCATGCTCTTTACATACAGAACCAGAAGCCAGACACCCCTGGCCCTGTGTTGTCAGGGATCCTTATTTGGTTGTGGATGGAGGTTGCTGCTATCACGATGAGGGAGAAGGTCATATTATTCTAACGTTCTTAGACAAGCGGGGGACAGGCTACAGGTAAGAGCTTCGTTAGCTACTGGAAAGCGGCTCTGCCTCTCCAGCCCTGCAACTCAGTGCGTGCTTCACGCCGAAAGCAAACACCGCTGTTGTCCAGGGCTCAGGCCCAGCAGCAATGGAAGGAGTAGCTCTCCTCTACCTGCAGCTGGTGGTTCTGCAGTGCTTGCCCCGGGTCCTCTCCCGGCACCTGTCAGTGCTTGGTGCCCTCTATCTTACACACATTTCCCCACTCCTTTTTTTGGGTAAGTTCCCCTCTAGACACTTTCTGTACAAACGTGACCCTGTTTCTTTCCTCCTTCAGGGATTTCTTAGTTTCTAGCAAGCTGATGGCAAACTTTCTCACTTTCCAAGGCATTGATAGCTTGCTAAAATACACTTCTTTCTTTTCTTCAGCCTTTCCAAGAAATTTTGACTAACAGGGGAGGTAGCTGCCATAATAAACATGAACAAAGTTCCCTTCATGGAGTAGAAAAATTGTAGAATGTTGTAGACCCTCAGGATCACCATCATGAACAGGTTACAGAGTGGCACTCTGCGATACATCAGGTGGTACTACTAAAAGTAACAAAACTCCATGGGTGTTACACTTAATGTTCATTATCACAGTACTTAAAATTTACACAAGTTAGTTCAGAATCAGTATTACTGAGAACAAGAGCACATTCCTATGTAAACTGCTGATAATAAAATATTACATGCTACACATTATTGAGAGGAGTAAGGTAAGAAAACTCAAGAATTATATATATTTATACCCATATAAATACACCAAAACATTTTATATTCATTATTCCATATTCCTCAGCCTGAGGATGTTTCTACATAAAATATTTTTGTAATTTCTCTCTGGAGCAGATTGCAGGTGAATTTATCCACAACATACAAGAATCTCATCACTTTCATCTTGGCCACATCTCTGCCCCAAAATAAATATTTGGTATTATTCAGCTTGATCACTTGTATTACATGACAGAATTTACTGACTGTTTTCAAGAAATCAAATCCATGTCATGGGTGAAAAGGTATCGCTACTGGTAACATCTGGGAAAATTTGCTTACTGAGCCGGGCGCACAGCTGGGTTAGCAGTAAAGTATATACTTAGTATGCGCAAGGCCTGGTTTCAATCCTGAGCGGTCAAAACTAAAACAAAACAAAAATATGCTCAAGGCATTGAAGGCAGCCCCTAAGAAAGAAGTACTATATGTTTCAGAAGGCTTCAGAATATTAGAAGTTAATCTCCAGTTGGCACTTACTGAGTTATTAATATGTTGGTGATGGCTTTGTGGGGCAAATGGCTTGTTCCATCTAGATAAATGTTGGCATATGTATTTTAAAATCATAATTTTATAAAATGTGAGTGAATTCAAAGGTTCTGTGCCTCATCTCTTGGTTCTAAAGTGAAGCCAAAATGAAAACAGATGCAGAATTCAACTTCCGTGATCAGGAAATTGCCCAGCAGTGGACAAAGCATGCATCTCTAAGCACAGCCGCACTCTGCGAAGTCCAAGGGCATTCAGTGAGGGAGCTGTCAATTGTGTCACCAAGCGGCCTCTCTTGTCAGACTCCCCCTTGATTTTCTGCCAGCCCAGCAGGTGCCACAGTTTGTTGGGTTAAGCCCTGCATAAATATTCTTTCCTGAGAATGAAAAAAATGAGCTCTCAGAGAACAAGATAATAAGAAGAGAAAATAGGAATACAAAAGCAGGCTTTATGTGTAATGCCCTGGACTTCACTCCCTGGATAATATCAGGAGATATACACATTGATTATGAATCAAATATGTTGTAGCTGTGTATAACTCAGAAACTGACATTATTTAATGTCTTCATCAAGGGATTGTTAAACTCTAGCTCCAACATTATCACACAGAAATTAGGACATGTTATATATTAGTGGCTTTTCCTCATATACCAAGAGTTTAACCTTGGAGCTGTGTCCAAGTACAGAGCTGACTGATGCATCCCATTAGCCAATAAAATATTCACTGGTTTCTTCACAGAGGAGATAATGTTTGAGCTAGAAAGAATGAAGTGAAAGAATTACCATCTTAAATTTTATTGAGAGTATAAATTGATATAAACTGGGCCTTGCATAAGCTTCAGCAAGCACTCCACAACTGAGCTACAATGCAGCCCTAAACTGGTACACTTTTTTTTTTTTTTTTTTTTTTTTTTTTAGGTTTTTCTCCGGTACCGGGAACCGAACTCACGACCTTGCGCTTGCCAGGCAGGCGCTTTGCCGCTGAGCTAAATCCCCAGCCCCTAGTACACTTTTTAAGGTAGTTTGTTGATGTCTCTTAAAATTTAAATGTACACACTTGCTCATCCTCACAGTCCATGTCAAGAAATTTATATCACTGAGATATTTATGTAGGGAACCAAATATGTATCAAATCTGCAAAGATGGCTGCAACAAAAATAAAATTATGAATAATGAAATATATCTATAAATACTATCATGGAAATTTAAGATATACACAAAACAAAACTATATCATATATAGTATGATATGCTTTTGGTTAAAAAAAAGTAATTATGACATATATGTTAGTATGGCCACACAGTGCTGGGCATGGTGGCACACATCCCAGCACTCGGGGGACTGGGGCAAGAGGATAGCTATAATTTTGAGGCCACCATAGGCTATATAATGAGGTAAAGGCCAGCCTGAACCACACAGTGAGATCTTTTCTCAAATAAAAACAATAAAGATATGGCCACAGAAAAACAGTTATCTCTACAGGTTAAGATTATAGAATGTTTTCACTTTTAGATATAGAATGGTGAGATATTAATAATTGAAATAAGTGGGAGAAGATGGGGGGTAACAAAATAAAGAAATGGACTCTCAAGAGGAAAAGAGGTATCATCTAGTGCTTAAGTGAAATGGAAGCAGATGGGGGCTGTCTTGATCAGCTGTTTGTATGCCAATAGTTAATGTGGAAATTACTTTGTCCTATTCTCCCTGAGAAATGTGGTACAGTTGTCCCCCTGTGACCTCAGGCTCCACATCAGCTGATCCAATAAGTCTTAGATCCAAGACAAGGTTAGGAGCATGAAGGTTATGTTTGTACTGAACCTGTATGGGCTTTATTTCCTCACTATTATCCCTAAACAGTACAGTATAACGATTGCGTACACAGCATTTACACTGTCGTACGTAACTGAGGTCATCTTGTGATGATCTATAGTACGAGGAGGACGTGCGTAGGTTCCATGCCATACTACACCATTTTATGTTAGGGACTTGAGCACCTGCAGGTTTGGTTCCCTGGAGGTCCTGGAACCTGTTACCCGCTAATAAAGAGGGATGAGTATAATTTACAGAAATAACTACACTATTTTTTTTATAATTTAAACTTTCCATGAGTCCTGAGAAGGTCCTTCTCTGACTCCCCCGTCTTATTGGAAATCAACTCATGTGTCCATGCAAGCATGTCTGTGCAAATACTGTACAGCGCTCACTGCAAGAAGTATGTCTAGATGATGTGCATCTTTCAACTTGGCCGTGTGCAGCAGCAGTAAGCACCCAAGACGTACCGACGCTCATTTTACTGAAAACACTGAACACTATTTTTAAACACAGTAGTCTTTCTGAATACTGTATTGGTGCTTCACACACTTGTGACTGCTGCACGGAGGGGCAATTCAGTTTCACACCCTCCCTATCTCTCTCTTTACATACTGTACCTCTAACTTCACCCTACCATGTAGTTGGGACCATTTCTATAACATAGGCCATTCCCTGCTTAATGTGCCAACTCGAGGCTCTTATTTCTGGTCTTAAAATGCTCCATTTAAAAGATGCACTGAAGGGAATAAATGTATGGAAATGGAACTTGCTTCCCAGTTTCGTGTGTAGGCAGATACAAAAGACATCTGTGTAGCAGCGATCCAGGAATCAGATTACTCTGCTTGTCCTGTTTTTTTCAAGGATGGTAGAAGGCACTGGTGTAACCATGGAAATGTTCCTTCCAAAAACACAAATCTTAAACACAACCTCAAAGCCTAGAAACACAGGAAACCAGGAGCTGTAGCCTTCCAACCGAGACTCCAGCATTACCGTGACACAGCGTAGCTAAAAAGAAATCCTTTCCAACACAGAAAGAAAAGTGCTACAAAGACACAGCCTTTTGCGTTTCCTCTAGGCAAGATGGCTTTTATTCTGTAAGACAAAACACTTGTCAGCAACTTCAGAAATGAACTACCTACTTGTCTAAAATTTTCTTAGGGACTATTATTCAGTAGGTAAATTCACTTTCTGTAGATAATTGATGTGTGGCATTTAAATCTTAAATTAAAGCCTTATATGTTAATCAACTGGCTGAAACAGGAGTAGTCCCCTGGGGGACAGAGATCTTTCCAGGTCTAAACTTAACCAGAAACAACTAAAATGTGCAAAATTCATATGACAACACTGAGGCTGGTGTATGGACTAACTACACTGAAATAAATTAAACAAATATTTATCATATGCCTATCATATGATAAGCACTATCAAAGGCTAAGCAAGCTCCTGCCAGCAAAGACAGACAAGATCTCCGAGACGCTAGAGTTTACACAGAACTTGGTGACCACCTGTTCAAGTAAAAGGGACGATTGTGTATGTATCGTGTAAGGTAGTGAGAAGCTGTTCAACAGGGCACTGAGGTGAGGGTGACTTGGGCATCAGGCATGCAGGGCTACGTGAGAGTGAAGACCATGAAAATGCACCCTCTGACCCAGGTTCGCGTGCCTGGAAGAGAGAACCGGGAACAGGTGTGGAGAAAGCGTTCTAGGCAAGAGGACAGTAGCACAATGGTTCCAGGACAAAAACAGAAAAGATAGCGATGGGAGGGAAGTCAGTGAGGATTTTATTTTGCATGAAATAAGAAAACAGTTCATGGAGGAGAACATTTTGTGTTATCTGTTTGTTTCTTCTTTGTAAATCTTTTTCGCCTGTGACTCATATACTCTGAGTACCACTTTGACCAGTCTTTTAGGATTATGATACACAGTGTTTTAACTATTGTTATTCTCCAATTATCTTATTTTTTCACAGAAGAGTGCTTTATATAGTTTCTTTATTAAGGTTTCCCTGTATTATATTTATATATATGGATATATCTGTGTGTATGTTTTAAAAATTAAAATACATAATTAAAGTTATGGGCAATATCTAAAAAAAAAAACACTCGGGGTCTTTTGCTCTGATTACTGTCATCATTCTGTTGCTTTGGAAGGAAAGAAATAGAGGCAGAGAGAACCAGGTGAGAGATTTTGGCTTAAGGTGGCATGGCAAAAACGGAGATGATAAGAAGAGAAATTGTATAATATATACATATTTTATAGTAAATTCAACAGGCAGGCATTTGTCTTCTTTTAGTCTAAATTAAGTAGTTGAGGAGAAGGACATATAGCAGGAATGGGTTGGCCAAGGCCCTTATAGTCATTTTAGACTGCAGTGGCAACAGATCTCACCCACAAGGAGAAAAATTCTGCTCCTAAGGGCAAAAAGAGACAATGTGGAAATATGCACACAGTAAGAAGTCCAGAGCCACTGTACAAATGCTTCAAACAACAACAATCAAAACACATCCTGAAGCTCCAGGTAAATAAAAATATGAGAGTTTTTCATTTTTATTTGTTTAATAAACTTTGCAACAAAGCTACTTATGGAGAGCTGGTAACTAGTGTGAGGTCAAAAGCAGAATGTCTGATTGTAAAAAATTAATCCTCAATGTGAGAAATAAAATTCTAGTCAAGGCTGAGAAATTATGAAAGACATAGCTGGAAACATACATGAGTGCTTTAGGAGGATAAGTGAAGAAAGAACATGTGGACAGGTAATGAAGCCTAATATACTATTACAGTAAAATACTTTTTATGTTCAAACTAGAAGTGCACGGGGCCAGGGATTTAGCTCAGTGGTAGAACGCTTGTCTAGCAAGCAGGAAGCCCTGGGTTCAGTCCTCAGCACTAAAAAATTAAAAACCTAAAAAAAAAATAGAAATGCAATTTCAGGACAATGCAATTTCAAAAAAGTCTGTCTGAAGACATATATATATATATATATACATATATATATATATATATATATAAAACAAAAGAACACTTTCTAAAAATATTAACACAGTGTGGTAGAGTGTGATACATCCTAGGGCTATGTGTCCACATCTTTAACCACTGGTACGGGCACAGAGTAATCAGGAATCAGGCACAGTACTGGAACAGGACCCTGGAGGTCCCTGGTCCCAGGTGTCAATCCGTTAGCTGCTGGAGAGTTATGAGGTTGTCTAGTGGGAAGGTGTTCAGAGGGCTCAGCGCAGCACCACTTACCAACCAGTACAGATGTCTTACTCCAAGAACCAGGGTGGGTGATCCAGGGGTGTGGGATGACCATCCGCCCTGAGCACCAGTACACAGCACAACCTCCTGTAGCCTCCATATCCGTTAGTATGTGATCGCATCCAAAGTCAGCCTAGGACACATTATTACCTGTACAACGTAGGAGATTATGTAATAGTGTGCATATTCTGACCCTTTCGGTATGTTCACATGCATGGGGACAGAACCGAGAAAGATTTTATAGCCTCTAGCAGGATTGTAGGTGATTTTTTTCCTTACTGTTTATTTATATTTTCTAAATTTCTTACAATAAAATAAGCTACAAGTTAAAGAAGCTCTGATCTTAGTCAAAGAAAGTAGGAATCTACAGTTGTTCTATTTTTTCTGTTTATATTACAGATAATAACAGCCATAGAATATAGCACTATAATCCTATATCGAGTCATATGTCTTTCTCTAGTCTGAAAACTGGAATTCTATAAACCTGAACTGTACATCATTTCCACAGGATCATGGAGTTCAGGCTTGACAAAGAGAGACCCTGTGTCAAAAATAAAAAAGAAAAAGTAAGGCTGCTTTCATATATTTGAAAAAGCCAGAGGAACTAAGAAACCTTATTTATAGTCACTGCATTTAGAGATAACCTTCAAGTATTTTCAGGTCTCCCTATTAGTTAAAACAGGCTGCTGGGGCTGGGGATGTAGCTCAGTGGCACAGCGCCTTCCTGGCAAGTATGAGGTCATGAGTTCAATTCCCAGTACTGGAAAAAACAAAACAAAACAAAACAAAAAACAGGCTGGGGGTGGTGGGACATGGAGATTTACTGAAGATGCAAATAAACACAAAGAAATTGGCCTAAGAAAGTTTTAAAAAAATTGAGAATTAAGATCTCTCTTCTCCCTCTCTCTCTCAGGAATGATAGAAATAAAGGCAATAAAAAAAATAAATAAATAAAAATTAAAAAAAAAAAAGAAATAAAGGCAATAGATCTATGCTATGAGCTACAAATAACAGGAAAACAGCCAGAGGAAAAATATCTTTTGTTATTATCATTTTATTATTTCCTGTTTATGACAGAACTAGTTGAATCAACTAATTTTACCATCTTACACGTATAAAATAAAGAGATGTTCTGACATGCAAAGAAACAGCAGTCACAACTAAGGTCCCGATGCACTTTAACAGTATCTTTTGCAGTGGATTTTTCTCCTTTGGAAAGCTTGAGGTGGCAAAGAAAAATGTACCAGGTCCATTTCTTTCCCTCCTTCCCCCTCTCCCTCCCTCCTCACCACCCTCTCTTCTTCCGTCTCCCTCCCTTTCCTTTTTCCTTCCTCATGAAATACAGATTCTAACACTGAAAGGGCCCTTAAGAAAATGCTCTCTATGTTTCCCGCTCACAGTCAAATCTAAATGGAGCTGGAGACAATGAAGCCTGCACACTGCCGCCACGCTGAATTATGCGTGATGTGCTGCTGAACGCGGCTGGGTGTCTCAGAGTCATTTGTGCCCAACAATTTGCATACGGATTGTAATTATGTCACACAGGTGAACAAAAACCAGAACCACTGGGTGTTCAAAAACTTTGCCCAACATCACTCAACAAAAGTTACAACGAAAGTTATTAATCAAGAAACTATTTGAATTATAAGGCATTCTTAATATGATGATGAAATTTAGGTGAATGGTATCTCCTCCATTTTATACATAAGATGGCTTTATATCTGTGATGGTTTGAAGAACTTCAGTGATTGTAATATTGAGAGCATTAAGAAGTAAAATAATGAAAATGGAGAAGGGTTTCTCAGTGAAGCAGGAAGGGACTGCAGTGGACAAACAAACGCACACTGCTGGAAGCTGAATGCTCCACCCCTGAGCACGTGCTGGAAGCCAAATCCCCAGTGAAAGGGAGGCCCAGTGGGAAGTACTGTACTGCAGGCCTAAGGGGTCCTCCCTGAGTGATGGATTAATGTGGATTATAAAAGGGCTGCAGACTGCAAGCCCAAGATATTGCTCTCTTCTGCCTTCAAAACTTCCTGCTGAGCTGGGCGTGGTGGCACATGCCTGTAGTCCCAGCATTTAGGAGGCTGAGGCAAGAGGATCTTTTCAAGTTCAAGGACAGTCTGTGCTACAAAGTGAGCTCAAGGCCAGGCTAAACTGCATAGCGAGACCCTGTTTCAAAAAGACCAAACAAACAAACAAACTTCCTGCCATGCCTCATCCATGGGGTGAGAAGGAGAGGCAGCCCCTAGAACGACGGGGAGTAAATCTTGTAAATTTCCCAGTCTGTGGTGTTCTGCCATAGCAGCACAAGCAGACATGTCCTGATCCCCCCTCACGCAAGGCCCTGCTTCCCAGCTGCAGGGAGAGCTCAGCTGCCACACCTTCAGTGCTGCCTTACCTACGGAGGCCCACCTTACTCAGGACAGCCCACATCGGCCAGCCCAAAAGGAGTGGCTTAAAGGCCTGGCCATTTTGGCTTGATACAGGACAAGTACAACAAGCAGTGTGAGCCCCAGAGAAACAGTACTGAGCCGCATCGTGGCTCCACTTCTTGCACCCTACTTCTCAGGTCCTCTTTGTAAAGCTGTTGGCTCTTCAAACCAGTATTATACACCAAACTCTGCCGCATCTGGAAAACTAGCCTGTGTCCGAGTGCCATCGTACGCTGTTAAGTGAGAAACAGAAGTCGTAATGCAGTATGTGCTGTGTAGTATAAAAATGAACAGATATGTACATGGGGAAAAGCACTGGACACTATTTGGATACTAAATTTTAGCTGTGGTTATCACTAAGAGTGGAAGCATGGGGGGCCTTCTGCTTCTACGTGGTACCTTTGGAAATGGTCCAAGTGCACAGCATGTGAGAGGTAGGCACAGACCCCTTGGGCTTCAATCTCCAGCTAGAGACACTTCTATGAACTTGCAGCACTAACTCTAAGATAAAAGAATGACAAACTTAACTATTAAAATTAGGGGGTCTTTGCTCACCAAAGTATTTTTACACAACAGCAAAAACCTTAGTTAAAAATGAGAACATATTAAGAATTCACACAACTGATAATTAGGATCAATAATACACCAAAAACTCCAAATTAATAAGGAACAAATAAAAAAGAAAACACAGGCAACAAACACAAACAGGCATTTCAAGACAAGATAATACATATGCCAATAAACATAAAAGAGACGTCCAAGTATGTTAATGGTAATAGATGTGTGAATCACGACTATACCAAAGTAACTTTTACCTTCATTTCATATGAGATTATCAAGTGTTAGGATATTGATTATAGAACCTCTTATCCATTCAGTGAAATCTGAAACTGTCACAAACATTTTTGGAAAATGTTCAGTAGTATTTATAGATGCTTACAGAGTCCAACATTCATAGCAATCGTACTCCTTGCCTCAGACTCAAGATACGTTATGACTTACATACAAGAGTGGGGATTATACCACGTATGGCTGTGGGTTCACAGCAAGGTCCTGCAGAATTGGATGGCAGCTTCACGGATATTTATTAAAAATAAGTAGGGAGGAGGAAGGGAAAGAGAACACAAGATACATAGTGTACATTATGATCACACTATATATATTAGATATGTATATGTACATTATGAGGAATGTAATCATTATGTACTACAAACATGTACTAATAAAAATAAACATGTTTTTTAAAAAGGATTGAGATATATAAGATGGGAGAAATGACCAGAAAAAAAATAAGTAAAGAGTAAATGAAGGCCTCGTGTGGCCATCATTTAGAGAGAATGAGGCATTGGGGCTGGGGATTTAGCTCTGCGGCGCAGTGCCTGCCTGGCAAGCGCAAGGTTGTGCGTTTGATTTTAGGTACCGGAAAAAAAAAAAAAAAAGAAATAGAGAAAATGTGTCATGAACTAGAGATGACAATTTACCTATTTCTGGGCACCCCTTGAAGTACACTTTTAAAAGGCAGAAATAAAAATCAACAATAATATTAGGACTAAATTTTTATTTCTTAAAATACAAGTTCATCAGAAGAGAGGACTAGAAGAAGAAATAAAGCTAAATTAAATGTCTTTTATAGGTAAAGGAATAAATAATCAAGGAATCTTATCAAATAAAAAAGCGCATCAGAAAGAGAAATATACCAGTTATATTTGTGCAAATTAAGAGAATGAAACTAATTGAGTACCTTAAATATTATTTGTTCAGTTAAAAATATAAAAATTGGTGATCAATTTAACATATGCCATTTGAGATAGTAAGATTTTAATATAGCATTTACATCCACTTAATTAAGATTCAGAAATTAAATGAAAAAATAATTGACAAGTAAATATACAGAGTCCACCAAAAAAATGTGTACACACTTCAGAAAAATAGTATGATATTTTTTCAACAGCCGGTGTTACCCTTGTATGGGGAAGCCTAGAGGATGTCACAAATCCCAGAAAGCCCACTACACTGCCAGCCCTTAGAGAAGAAACTGAAAATGCATGTGCAGCCATCTCAAAGACCAAGGTTACCCAAGCAGCAGTTCACTGTACTAATAAATGTCTGGAAGCGAAGGGGAACCACCTTGAGCGCCTCTTGTAACTGGAGAGGACAAAGGTAACCTGAATTAATCTCATGATGTCTCAATAAGTTTAGTATTAAAATATTTATACAAGTTTTCTTTACTTGAGTGTGTATACATTGTTGGTGGACTCTGTATGTTAATTAACTAAAACTATAGTAGCCACAGAGAGTAATAACCTAGATTTTCCTTTACCAGACCATAAAAGGAATTTTCTTTCAGAAAACAGAGTACATCCAAGGCTAGTAGGCTATAAGATTAGTCTTTTTAGTGCCACCTTTTAACAGTTCATAGCCCCTTTAGAATATAGAAATTCTATTTTGTTTACTAAAACCCTGCAAAGTGGACATTACTATTCTTCTTAAATCCCCACTTTTTTTGTTTTTCTTGACACAGGGTCTTGCTGTGTAGTCCAGGCTGGCCTTGAATTCACTATGTAGCCCAAGCTGGCCTCGAACTTGTGTCAATCCTCCTGCCCTAGCCTCCCGAGGACTGGTATCACAGGCATGTGCCACCATGCCCAGCTTTTCTTTCCTTTTTTTTTTTTTTATAGATGAGAAAACTGAGCCTTGGAAAGATTTAAGTAGCCTTTCCAAGTTATAAAACTGGCAAACCATGCATGCAGGATTTAAACTTTGACAAATGACTCAGGCCCAACATTCAGTAAGTAGGTTACCACGAATACCTCAGTCCATGTGAGATAATCTACTATGCAGAACAAAAACCATTTTAAACCATATGAGATAACTTAGAACAAACTAAAGCTGTAACTATGCCTGCTCTTTCTGGCCTTACTCTTAGAAGACTTCTATTAGGTTTACAAGGCGATCTACCTAGTCTCTGCTGTAAGAGTACATGATAAGAACAAAACCCACGCTGGTCCTTTGCTGCCCTCTTATGGAAGATGTACTTAGGTACACAAAAATCCCCAGCCAATAACTGCAGTCTCTGCCATAACCAAGTTATTTCAAGTATCAAGTTTTACAAGGTAGATGAGTTTCTAGAAAAACACAATTAGCACATGAGTGGTACAAAATGAATGTCTGTAGTATTGAGCTGAAAGGTGTATCTACTGAATCTTTGATATGTACTAAATTTGATAAGAATCCTAGGATTCTTTATTTAGTTAAAGGAATAATCACTCTCCAATTTAGTCTCTGGCATGAAGATTTGGGTATATCACATTCACCTAAATTATAAAACTGCATCATATAGTTTTTTGTTCATAGTAAATATATAAATTTGTATCGTCTAAAATTTTTGTCCCATTTCAATTACTTTTGCCTTTTAAGAGCTGAAACCTAACAGTCAAAGCAAATGGTTCAAGCATCTTCTGACTTCCTGCTATTTATAGTTTTTGCTGGCTGTGACCATAACCTCTCAGGAGAAACTGAGAGGTTGAACTTTACCATAGAGGGGCCTGATCAAGTCTCAACAAAATCTGTGGACAGCATTGCTTAAAGTTTTCATGTTAGGGCCAGGCGTGGTGGTGCACGCCTGTAATCCCAGCACTCGGGAGGCTGAGGCAGGAGGATCATTGTGAGTTCAAGATCAGCTTGGGCTATAAAGTAAGCTCAAGGCCAGCCTGACTTTGGAGTATAATACTGGTTTGAAGAGCCAACAGCTTTACAAAGAGGACCTGAGAAGTAGGGTGCAAGAAGTGGAGCCACGATGCGGCTCAGTACTGTTTCTCTGGGGCTCACGCTGCTTGTTGTACTAAGCTCCAGTTTCTGTCTCAAAAAGACAAAAATAAATAAATAAATAAAAATAAAATAAAGTTTTCATGTTACTTTCCTGGCTAATTCAGGTCTGACAATATTAAACCCCACAACCTCATAAACCCAAAAGATTGAGTGATTTTTATGGCTGAACGGTAGAGTAATGGTTTCACCAACTCCGTCATGGGTGGTCTTCTGAGCATGATCTTGTATGAGGAAACTTCTTCAGGCTCTCCATGGGAATGTAGTCCTAAATCCTGGGGACTAGACCACTCCTGGCTCTCTTTGCCGATACTAGAGGGCTATGGACAGCACTGAGAAGGGTGCTGTATGTCACTCCCAAACACTGGCTAGGGCACCACATGCAGAAAAAGCTTCCTGGTATATTCACCAAAAGTATTTCCTGGATCCCCCCAGGAGCTCCGCTCTAACAACTATGTCTTTTTCTTCTAAGGCTTTGTTATGTATGTCTTCCTTCCCATTTTCAATGATACCACACTAGCTCAGGCTCATATCTTCCTAACGCTCATCCATCAAATACTGTATTTCTTAAGCATCAACCACCATGCGCAAGCACCCATTAGGACCCAGGTACAGAACGGTAACAAGTGACATGGTCTAAGCTCATGTAGGTGATAGCAAATACAGTGACAAACAGTCTGACAAGGTTCCACTAGGGAAAATAAAGTTGCCTTATGGACAATATAGCAAAGATAGGTCCTAATTTACATGAGGACTAGAAGAAGGGATGCTATCTGGAGATGAGCGCTTGGTGGAACTAACATTTACTACACTTGAAGACTCGGTGGTCGTAATCCAGGTGAAGAGTGTAGAAAAGAAATCCAGGCACCAGAAACAATAAAAACCCTGACCCTTAAAGAGGGAAAAGCATGGTACACCTCAGGGTCGACATGAAGATAATGTGTGAAAGATGACACTGGAAAATAAAGAGGGTTTTGATCATCAGGACCTTACAAGCCACATTAAGAAGTTTGCCTTCATTTGAGGCGCTACAGTACCATTAAATGGTTTTAAGTAGAAAACTGACATGATCTAATTTTGCTTTTTTAAAAGCTCACTCCAGTTTCTGGGTAGAGACCTGTTTGGAACAGGGCAAAGGCAGAAATAGAAAGATCATATAAGAGGCAATTTCAGGAGTTTCAGCCAGACAGAGCCTTGGTTAAGCTAGTGGCCATGAAATTAGAGAAATAGATTGAATTGCACGCATGCTGCAGTGGAGAAATTGAGAGCGTGGTGGTGGGAACACAAAGAGTGTTTGAGCACCTGGTGAGTGGAAGCCAGGTACTAAGATAGGGAAGACAGAGCAGCCAGTGTGGTCGGGAGAGGGCCCCAGAAACTCAGCTTGGAACATGTGCGACATAAGGGGAGACACCCAAGTAACTGTGTCAGGCAGTCAGCACACAGCTGACGAAATAATGGAAATGGATGAGAGCACTTGGAGAGCACACAGGGAAAAGAAAGAGGGTCAGGGCTAAGTCTTGAGGGAACGCAGAAGGCAGAGCCCCAGACACCAGGTAGGAGACAAGTGAGGAGTCCTGGGCTAGACACTCACACCTAGTGACTGCAGCTGTTAAATGAATGGATGGGTACATCGGTCCCTCTGACCACGTTCCCACAGGAAGCTTATGGAAACACTCTGTACTCTGAATCCCCTATGGAGCTTTGTCTTTCCTGTGCTTTCCTTCTGCTCCCCTTCCACTGCTGCCCTGGGGTCACCCTGGGCAATACGGCTTCTTATAGTAGCCCTGGAAAAGCCTGGGCCCGACCCTTGCCGAGTGTGACACCTAAATCTGAAACCAAACTGCCGCCTGTGTGCCCACAGTTATGGCTGACACCGCACCAAGAAGCCCTGGACTGTCCAGTCTCCCTGTGCCAAGGGCTAACAAAAGGCTACTTTTACCAGTCTTATATTTACGAACTAATGCATCACTTAGGGAAAAACAATCTGTTTTCCAAAGAAAATTGTAGTAAAAGTGAAATAGGCACCTGTTATGGCTTAGAGCTAAAATGTCCCCCAAAGCCTCATGGACTCAGAGGGGGGCTTTGGGAAGGTGACTGCGCTGTGAGGACATGGAGCGGTCTGGCTGTCTGCACACAGGGTCACAGTGGGTGGGCCCTGGGAGGACGCATCTCCCTTTGCTCTCTGCTTCCTGACCCAAGCCATGAGCAGCTCTCCTCCACCACCTCCTCTCCCTCACTGCCCTGCCTTGGGGCCAGCGACTACAGACTGCAACTTCTACAGACCATCCTTTAAGTTGCAGGTGTCAGATACTGTATGCCAGAGAGGAGCAAAATAACTAAAACAGCAACATGTTAGCAAAAACATGTATGTCTACACACTCACAATTTAAAAACATATGCATTCATTCAGAAAACACTTCTTCACCACGCACACAGAAAAGGACCAGAAAACATTTCCCAAGTACGTACTCCATGCTAGATAGACAGCTGTATACTTTTAGAACACAGAGGCACACAGTGAAAAATAAACTTGTTCATAAAAAATGTGATTTACATGAACAAATAATAGGTTTACTGTTTATATTCCAAATAAATCAGTAAACATTTAAAATTGTTTCCATTTTACTCTCTATCACAACCAGTATCTATAGCTATAACTCATGAATAAAAGCACTTGTGATACACACTTTTTGGATTCTGTCCACAGTTTCTGGCTCCTATCCCCCTCCGCAAGGCAGTGGGTCACAGAAACTCCTGTTTACACCTGCCTTTCTGGCTTGCAGCTGGCCATAAAGAAATTCTCTGATCTACCTTTGCTGAGGAAAACTAAACTTTTCAACCCAGACATTCCCTGGCTGCACCCCCTCCCCTTTCCTCCCTGGCCCATACCAGCTGCACCTTGGCGTAATAACATCAAACAGCTTCGTTACATCCTGCTACCTCCCTCCCTGCCCAGCCAAGGCCACCGCGATGTGCAGAGCTGTAAACCTGTCACCTCTGAGTAACTAACTGCCTTTGTTCGGCTTGCCTTCTCCCGCCACAAGCCCTACGACAGCTCTCCTAACCTAGACGTGGGGCTCAGACTTTAGGGTGCTGAACCCCTCTGTGCCTGCGGGCACAATGAAGTTCCGTTTCTCTGAGTTCTGCTCGGTTTCTTTGCGTCCAGTGAGCTAACACTGCAGTAATACCTTGTCTAGTGGATCACAAGACCCCCATTTCACAAGGGGTCTGTCCCACACTTGGGAAGAAAGAACACTGCCGAGGCTGGGTCTCCCCACTCAGTCTGTTACTGTTAGCACCGCTTCCTGTCCAGTCACATTTCTGATCATGCTTATACAATGAAGTCCACAGAAGACCCCAAAGGGACAGGGTTCAGAGATCCAGCCAGCCAAACACACCAGGATCAATGCTGCTTCCCACGTACCTCTCCCTAAGCATCTCTTCCTCTGTGGCCTACATAATGTCCTCTATAATAAACCCGTGTTCCCTGGGGTCCTGTGAGCCACGCCAGCAAACTAACAGAATCTGTGGAAAGGGTCAGCCAGAAGCACAGGTCAAACATCCTGGACCTTGTGCCTGGCAGCAGAGGGTTCTCAGGGATGAACCCTGGACCTTGAGAGCCAGCGCTGCCCTGACAGACAGGGACTAAGTGGGAGGACGCCAGCCAGAGCCTACCGTGGAAGCCACATGTCCACGTACATCTTGTGTCAGAAGTTGTGAGAGTGTAGATAGGAGCAACTGAGTTTAAGTTGGTTTTTCAATACTTTTCAGGGTACTTCAATGATTTTTAAGGATTTAAAGGTTCCCTCAGACCAAAACGTTTAGGAACCACTCTCACCAGTTCAGGAAGAGACCGAAAATTAGCAGAGTCAGTTAGAAGATGGCTTTGCGAACATGAACGCCTGATTTAGTACGATGGCTGTAAGAGGAACAGATTAAATCTTAGATAACATGGGTTAAGAATATTAGCAGCTGTCTTGGTCCAGTCTGCGCTGCTGCTATAACAGCATTCCATAGCTTGGGTAATTTGCGAATAACAGAGACTTGTTTCTTACAGCTCTAGAGTCTGAGAAGTCCAAAAGCAAAAGGCCTCTTTGGTGAGGGCCCCAGGCCTGCACACATAGGAGGCATTAGCATATTGAGGGAGGGGCCAGGCCCACTCCCTTCTAACCACCCTCTTGGGAGCAAGGGGTCACATGAGAACTACCTTAGTCCCTTTCAAGAGCCCGGGGAAATGACCTCAGGACCTCGCACTCAGCCCTATCTTAAAAGTGATAGCAGGGCGCGGTAGTGCACACCTGTAAGTAATCCCAGCACTCAGGAGGATCCTGTGAGTTCAAGACCAGCCTGGACTACACAAGCGAGTTCAAGGTCAGCTTGAACTATATAGCAAGACTCTGTCTCAAAAAAACAAAAAAAGAGCAGAGGACCCAAACAGATATTTCCCAGAGAGGACATATAAATAACCAAAAGGTACATAAAAAGGTGCTCATGTTACTTAAAGCCACAAAGAGGAGCAACCTCATACCTGTGTGGATGGCTATTACCAAACAGTGAAACGCTAGAGCTGGTGAGGTAACGCTTTTACACTACTGGTGGAAATGTAAACTGGATAGCCATTACAGAAAAGCATTTGGAGGTTCCTCAAAAAATTAAAAAGAGAACTACCTTATAATCCACCCATCTCACTTCTGGGCATATATTCAAAGGAAATAAACTCAGTGTATTGAAGAGACTTCCACGTTCACTGCAGCACGGCTCACAGCAGCTAAGATGAGAAATCAACCCAAGTGCCCACCAACAGACGGTGGATAAAGAAAACGTACGCGTACCCACAAGGATATTGGCCCTGAAAAAGGAACCCTGTCACACAGATGAACCTAGAAGACGTGACACTGTCACAAATAAGCCACACAGAAAGACGAATAGCACATGATCTCACTCATATGTGGAACCCAAAAAGAGAACTCACAGCAACTGAGGATAAGGGCTACCCGGGTCTGGGGGGAGGCTGCATGGTGGCTAAGGGGTACAAACTCGCAGACATAACAATGCATACTGCAGTGCACTGCAAATGTAAGTTGCAACACCTGCAATTTGCTACCAGACCAGATCTTCGCTGCACCTATCTTTAAAAAAAAAACAAAACTTGAATCCACAACAAGAAGTGAAGAGAACCAGAAAAGATAACTAAGGTTACCTCCAGGAAAGCTATAAATAGGCACTTGTTTTCTCTCATTCTTCCATTTTCTTTAAAAGACATAAAGTAATATATGCATTGTTTGGTTTGTAACATTTACAGTCCCCCAAATGGGGGAAATACAATAAAACCGTGTTGGAGTAAGGTTTCTGCATCTCACTGGAATTGTCAGTATAAACGAAAGCTGACTCTAAAGTTAAGAAGTACATCATGAGCTCTAATTATAACAAAAAAGAAGAGGATGAGGAGAGGAGAACTATTAGAACAGCGTTATTGGGTGCAAAATAAAGGAGTAAAAGAGGTTAACAGAACTAAAAAGACTTAAGGACACAGAAAACAGAAATAAGATGGCACGCGCTGAGCCCAACTGTACAAATAACAATCAGTAAGATATGATTGGATGAAACAAAAGGCACAGATTGTCAGGCTGTAACTCCAACAACACGATGCCTAAAGGAGAAACACTCTGGATTCAACAGTGTAAGTCATGCAAACAGCAACTACAAGAGCGCTAAAACAGCTGTACTGCTACTAGACAAAGCAGGTTTTAAATAAAGTCACTAGGGAAACATAGGAATGTTTTATAACAATAAAAGAATCAACCCACTAAGAACACATAACTTACAAGCGTGCATGTACCTAACAGAAACA
This sequence comes from Chinchilla lanigera, assembly GCF_000276665.1. NCBI lineage: Eukaryota > Metazoa > Chordata > Mammalia > Rodentia > Chinchillidae > Chinchilla > Chinchilla lanigera. The sequence goes on along the minus strand of NW_004955465.1, from coordinate 9,396,261 downwards.
AAATAATATATAGCAAAAACTTATTTTAAAAATGACAAATAGACGCCTCAAGAGCAGTAGCTGAAGTCTTTAAGACCCAATCAGCCAGACACCTCATGGATTCTGCAAGCTGTAACATGACCGGAGAACTCTTCAGTTCTCCCGCCTGAAACTCGCTCCTCCTTTATCTCTGTTAAAAGGCAACGGCATCAGTCCAATTGTTCAAGCCAGAAACTTCAGTGGCTTTCTCTGGCACTCCCCACACAGTAAGTCAATGAACCTTGTAACTTCTCTCTTCAAAACACATCAGCATCCAGTCACTTTTACTCTCTTACACGCTGGTCTAAGCCATCACTGTCTTTCCCTGGGTTATGGAAAGACTTCTAACTGGGAGGGGATTCTTGTCTTCCCTGGCCCCCAGAAGTCTAGCTCCACAAAGCAGCCGAGTGAGCCTTCTGACAAATCATGTCGCTCCCCACGCTCAATTTATTCTTTCCAGTAAGTTTTGAATGAAATCCAAACCCTATACACACCCTTTCCAGCTTTATGCCTTGCTCCCCTAACCCACACTGGACTCTGCTACCTTTAGCAAGTTATTAACTACATTTATAATATAATCCTGTATTTAAAAAACACCACACACACGTGACAAAGGAGAGTCCCAGACTTGCATACAAGAGTGTAAAAGTGAAACAATTTGTACATCTAGTAGTGAAAGGATACAATGTAGTTATAAAGTTTACTGAGACTATGGTGTAAAAAGTTGAAACATGTTCTAATAAAAAGCCGACAATCACAGTCTACATATGAGAATAAGAAAATTTAGTATTTTGCATGAAAAAAGGCCAAAAGAAGCTGACATATTAAGGTGAGTTCCAGGTAATGAAGGGTGGTTTGAGCTTTCTTTTTCTTTATTTGGCTGATTTTCATAAACGTACTGCAACTGCTTCAGAACAAACAAAACTGAGCTATATTTTCATGGAATAAAGGGAAACATTTATGTACTGTAATAAAGAATTAGTATTATTGTCCCCAAATTTCAAGTCTTGATCTTCTTTATTCTCCCCTCCCCCCTTTTTTGATACAGGTCTCGGGGTCTCACTTTGTAATTCAGGCTGGCCTCGAACTTGTGGTGATGCTCCTGCCTCAGCCTCCCGAGTGCTGCGATTACAAGCGTGCACCACCACACCCAGGAGAGTAATGGTAAAGTGATCTATGTACATTTCTGACAACTGGATAATACCTGGCCAATATGTTTCTTCAAACAATTTTGATCCGCGTTACTTTTGTTTGCAGTCTATGTTACAAGGAGTCTATTGAGAGCTTAATGAGGCAGACGCTGGCAGTACAGCTTTAGAAGGTGCAACTTTAATTCCTCCCTAGGGGACTAACAAAATTTTAAAATATTAAGTATTTCTGGAACGCATAACTTGTCTGGAATAACGCCTATAAGAAAGACGGTATTTTTAAAAATCGAGGCGTTTCAAAAGTACATGCTTGTCCCCAAAACCTTATCTCCGGACCAGTAAAATTTTGTACTGCTTGTCGGCGGCGGGAAGCCGGGGGCCGGGCTCCGTGGTCTCCATCCTCAAACCCGGAGACCTCGGCTTCGAGCATCGCGGCGTCCGATCGGGCCGCAGGGAGGGGCGGAGCGGCGACGCGGGCCGAGATCTGGCCCATACTCGCTCGCCGCCGGGCGTGCAGCTCCGGAAACGTTCTCCCTGGGAGCGCAGCGCTCAGGACCGAGGAGGGCGGGGTGGGGAGCGCGGGCCGGCCGGAGACGCCCTAGCTGGGCGGTGGCCAGGCCCCAGGCAGGACGCAGAGAAGGGAGCCGCCCCAACTGGGGCTGAACTTCCGGGCGGGGACCTGCCCTCGCAGTCCTGCGGACGCCGGCGCGCGCGCGCCTCCTAGACTTCCGGGGGCCGCTCAGCTCCTGAGCGGTCCCTTCCGCACGGGTCCCCCGAGCCGCTCCTCCCTAGTACGACGTTCCGGTACCAAGGTTCCTGAGGGGGGGAAGAGCCACAAAATGAAAGATGGGGGCCTATGTTCATCACTCCGTTAACGTTTGGTTAATGATTAAACTGATGAAATGTTTTTCGATTCCTTTTAACTCGCCTTCAAGAAACCCCACTCTCCCAAAACTACAACAGCAACATAGTTTTGAGTAGCCCCCAAAGACTTCCCATTTCACTTCTCAAACTAGGAATACTGTGCAAATGCATTTGGCAAGGAATTTAAGTGAACTTTTGCCAGCAGTATTTTTCGGATTTTTTGGCAGAGGATTCAACTCAAGGACTTCGCTCCGAGCTACACCTCAACCACTTTTTGGTTTTTCTCCAGTATCAGGAGTCGAACTCAGGACCTTGCACTTGCCAGGCAGGTGCTTTGGCGCTGAGCTAAATCCCCAGCCCCCTTAACCCCCTTTTTGAGGTAGGGTCTTGCCAAATTGCTAAATTGCCCGCCCAGCTCGAACATGCAATCCTCTTGCCTCAGCCCCCAGTGCTGGGGCTACAGACGTGTGCCACCACCACAGCTCACTATGCTCTTTTCAAACGTGCTTTAGCAAGTCGTCACTTGGCTTCAGCTGCAATCTGACATCAAACCTGAGCAATTTGGGGGCCTGTTTATCCCCCACTTACTCCTTTCCACGATGCGTGATCTCCCCGTAAAACTTACTATAAAAAGCAGTAGACCAGTAGGAACCAGGAGATAATTAATATCCCCGTGCAATAAATTAAATTGGCTCTCCACGAACCAATCACCAAAAGTGGGACAGGAACATCAATTTTCCACTAAACTGTGGGCCTCCATAGCGAACACCCCCTCGAAACTGCAAGATGTGAATATCCCTTGCCTTTGCTACCCTCCCTGTCAAGCTTCACATTAAGTGCTTTTTTTTCCTTTCGTTCTTAAATGCTCAATTCCATTTTTTTTTTTTTTAAACAGTCTGTGTAGTTCAAGATGGCATTGAGTTCACTATGTAGCCCAGGCTAGCCTGAACTGGGGGTAATCTCCAGCCTCAACCTCCGAAAAGGGGATTCCAGGCATGTGCCACCACGTCCAGTTTATTTTTTTTATTTTCTTGTGTCTTTTTTGAGACAAAGTCTCGCTATGCAGTTCAGGCTGGCCTTGAGCTCACTTTGTAGCCCAGGCTGGTCTCGAACTCGCAACGATCCTCCGGCCTCAGCCTCCCGAGTGCTGGAATTACAGGCGTGCGCCACCAAGCCCAGTTCCACGCTCGGTTCAAACGCTTAATTCTAACATTCCCCAGACATCAGACCAATAGACCCTCGCTCTTAGCATCTGCAGAACCGCCCACCGCACCGGAAGTTGCGCCATGACGTTCTGCGTCCCGCCCCCGGAAATAAGGTTTTAGTTCCGGATTCTTAGCGCGGACTCAGACCACCACTTTGCCAGTGCGCTGTGCACATGCGCGACGGCTCCTTTCCCTCCTTCCTTCACTTCCACTAGGTTCTACCGTCCGGGGAGCTGCCGCCGCCGCCGCCGCCGCGAAGTCAGGAAGTTCAAGATGGCCGCCGCGGAGACCCAGGCGCTGCGGGAGCAGCCGGAGTAAGTCGTGTCTGCCGGTGGGCCGGAGTCCGGGGGCCCGGCGGGTGGGAAACGGCGGAAGCTGCACGGACGGGCGGGAAAGTTCGGGCCTAACGGCGGGACCCAAACTTTGCGTCTCCCCGCGCGCTGCGTAGTGGGTGGGAGGCGTGGGGAGCGGGCCTTGGAGCCTCGCTGTCCCCGGGCCCGGCCTGCGCGCCGCGTTGCCCGGGAGGCGCGGGCGCCAGCGGCCTCTACAGGTCC
>NW_004955465.1:9345196-9392372 GCF_000276665.1 Chinchilla lanigera | reverse complement strand
GGGGAGCCGGGGGGCAGCGGCCACCGCGGCGAGCCCGAGTCCTGCCTTCCGCATCCGGCACCCGGGCGTCCTGCTGCTCGCGGGGATCGCTGGAGAACCGGAGAGCAGAGGAGAGGCGCCAGGGTCACTCTGCGATCGTCCCAGCCCGCGCTTCACCTCCCCGCCTGCACTTTACTCCAGCCCCCACCCGCTGTTTCCCCCCGCCTGTTGGCATCTTTTCGCCAACCAGCAAACTTGAAGCAAAGTAAGAGAAGCCTTGGTTTTTAGGCCTGGCTTTTTTTTTTTTTTTCTTGCCTGCGTTTGTAGCCCTTTTTTAGGAGAACGAATGGAATAAGGGTGGGAATTGGTAGTTGCTCTCCAACCTAAACCACTTTATATCTGTAATTAAGCTAGTGTAGGATTCCATGCGGCCAAGTGAACACGTACTGTATAAGCAAAAGCTAACGGTTGCTTAACTAAAAGCTCTGTTTTGTGTATGTGTGCGTTTATGCTAGGCAAATTCAAATAAGAACCTAAAAGAGTGTAGATTTTAAAACAGTATTCCTGTAGCAAAAAGATGATTAGATAATAGTCTCACAGCAACTTGTGACAGAGAGATAGGAAAAATCTTTGCCACCAGACAACTTGACAGTTCATTGCTTTGCATCCAGTTCTGGCTTCTTAGCTGGAAATTATGCCCTTTTTTATTAAGAGATTTTGAAAGTTGCTTTATTAGTTTCACAATCAGAAGAGAACCCATACTTTGTAAGGTTTTAGCCAGACTGAGCATCTTGTTTCTCACCGAGTTCAGTGTGTAGCATAGTTGCGGCATTTATGCCATGCAGTACAGATATGATGATACACGGCTGAATTTTCTGGTAATCTGAGAATTTCATTCAATTCTATCCATTCATTTGACTTTAGGAACGGTTCAGAGTCCTTTTGCGCACGAGTGGGTTGGTCATGTTTCATTTACATATCCAAATAATACCAGATTTGATTATAATTACATATTTGTTTAGGCCCTGCACTGTGACACTGAAATAGTCTCTCATTTCCCCTTCCTTACCTAGGAACCCTTGGTGTGGATGGAATATTTGGTTTGTATTTGCCCTGCTTTGATTTGAAAATGGTTAACAAAATAACAGTGATAGGAGAGCAAGTTCTATGCGTGCTGATCATAGTGAGGACACGGATTCGTTTTAAAGTTGTGGAATTTATTCAAGACGAAATTTTAGAAGGAATAATTATCTTAAAAACGAGTTCTTGAGCTTCCCAAAGACTTTAGTGGCTTTTACCTGTGGGTCTCTTTAGTTAAACCTTTCTGAACTTACTTGCATTTACTGAGGACCAGGTATTCTTCAAAGCACTGAACAAATAATAGTTTGTGTAACAACCCTATGGAGACAGATACTGTAATGTTTTGTGTATTTTACAGGTGTTGAGACTGTTGTACAGAGAAATAGTAATTTGCCTGAAGTCATGCTAAATAAAGGACTCATTTAAACAATGGCAGTCTGGTCCTAAAGCACTCCTCCTAGCTCTTGTCCTGTCTGGCCTTAACTATACGTTGTAACTCCTTTTAAATTCGTGTGTAAAGTTTCAAAACATTTTTACTTACTGCCAATGTTCTGTAAATATAGTGGGGGGGTGCTAGGAATGGAACACAAGACCTTGTATTCTAACTTACATCTGTATTAATTCTGTATTGAAAGTATTGTGATTTGTCAGAAACATGCTTCATTACTTCCTTTGTAAAGAATCAGTGGCGTTCACTTAGCTCACCATTAAAAACATTTTTGAGAATTGTTTAGCTTGAAAACTCCCATTTGTGCACAAATTTAATGAGTTATGTGTCCCCAAAGCGTAAATTGAGTGCTTCCCAAATAATTTATTAACTGTTATTTAGAAAAAATTGTGAAAGATGTCACTAAAATAATTCCAGTGGTTGGCAGTTGGTCATGCTGGGTTTTTTGAGGTTGTTCCATAACTTTTCACTGTGCCAGATACCCCAAGACCTGGGTTGTTTAAAGGCTAAGACATGAAACAAATGAACAGTTACTGTTAATTATCCTACTGTTGTCTGCCCCAACTTTGTTTCCAAAGCATACCATTCAAAAACTGTTACCCATTATTTAGTAGGTTCTCAATAAATACTTGTTTTATGGTAAACTTGCTGTAGATGGGTAGGTATGCACATCTACTTGCCAGGTGTGCAAGGGTAAATTGTAAAATGTAAATATAAAACATAAATTTTTATATGTGGAATATATGTACAGCCTGTGTTTTCAGTGGACACTGTCCAATAGGACCAGTCCTTGTTTTTAACAAGGACCATTTTTCTGAAGTTATAGGAGAAAGTTGTTGATGATGAACCTCATTCATCTGCCTTTGCATAGGCTTGTATATAATTGTTTTCCTGTGTACCAGACCATGCTTTCTCTCCCAGCAGTAGGGGTGGAACCCAGGGCCTCATACTAGCAAGTGGCTGATCACTGAGCTACACCCTCAGGCCAGAACAAACCAATCTCTCTTGCTCTCTTGCTGTCACTGTTTTCTCTTTTGATGCTGGTGCTAGAATCAGACTGGCAACGATAGGCAAGTGCTGTTCCACTGAGGAGACAGAAGGTTTGCCTTTGTGTAGCTCTGTATGGGAGAACCCTAGGATTGTTGTGGTTGGCATAGAGCAGTCTTGTCAGGAACCTAGTCATTCTTAGCAATACTCATCAAGCTGCTGTAGAAACTCAGGTCAGTCATGCGGATGACTTAGTGGAGACGCTGGCTTCCTAGTGCAAATCCGGATTCTGAGAGCACTAGGAGCTTGCCTGAGGTTACAAGAGCTGTCATGTTGGAGGCAGCATTTTGAGCCAGGTGTTAGACTCCAGAAGCCATGCTTTTTGGCAGTATTCCTTAAAATACCATTCTTAGTAACTGCCTGTCAGCTGCACAGTGGTCCGCAAGAAGATACAGTCCCCTAGTGTCTGTGCAGTAGCAGCTTGCCCTTTGGGGCACTGAGTTCATGGTAGGCACTGTTGTAAGCATTTAACATCTGTTAACCTGTGCAAACTTCACAGCAGCCGCCTAGGTAGATACTCTTATTTTCTCCATCTGTGTGTGAGATAACCGAGGGTCCAGAGAGCTTACACTCCTAAGCCTCACAACCGAGGAGCTTGGAGACTGTTTAACCATCAGCTATCCTTAATTTTGAGGTCACTTGGAGAGTGCATAGAAAGTAGTTTGACTTGTACCTTAATGACTAGAATTTGGGCCCTGAGATTTTACATACCTAAAAATCATTGTCAGTTCTTACAATAATTCTCTGCAACTTTAATTCACCTATCCCCACCACCACCGGTAAATCAAGGATCAGGAAAAAAGGCATATATCCAATCTTCAGAATTACAGGGCGAGGTATGCAGGAAAGGGATGTGGTTGCTTTGTAGTCAGTATCGGGAGCAAAGTTGCAGTGTCTGGATCCTCTCCTTGAATCTGTATGATTCTGTTTCCCTCCACAGTAGCGACAAGGGGGGTGGTTGGTTTTGTATAATAAAATTACTGCTTTCTTATACTCCATTGGAGAGAAGTGGGCCTGGTCCAAACCGTGATTCTCACCAGAGGACACAGTTTCCACTGCTCCTGTCCAATACTTGACCCTTTCTTATACTCCATGATAACTAGAAATGGAGATTAACAAAAATCAGAGTTTCGTGTTTGATGCCATGTGCTGGCTATATGTTGTCCCCTCCTCCCCTTCCTTCACCCCTGTTGTCAGCTAATAACTTCTCAAGCAGAACTCCCCACATTTCCCCACACACGGCAGGCCATGTTTATTGAAGACTGAGACCTGGCTAGAGAACTAAACGCTGCACCTCAACCCCTGCCATAATCTTTAGAAATGGCAGTGCCATTATAGAGAACCCAGCCAGCAATCAAACCTTGCAGTTCCTGGGCCTCTGCCACTCCAGTGAGCCACTCACTTCCAGAATCACTTACTGAATCTCGTCATCTCCTGGAATTGGTCTACTCGGAATCTCAGTCTCTGTTAGAGCAGCTTTTCCCGCAAGTTTGGTGCCCTGCTCTATTTTGCTGTGTATAACCCTAAGTCTTTGTTACCTGCTTTCTAGTTCAGAAATGCCCCTTTTGCCTTTCTAGAATTCTTTGCTCATTCTTTAGAACAGTGTTACTCAGCTTTTATTTTTTAATCTGTATTTCTTCTCAATAAACATCTCTCCCCCAGCATCCCTGCTTAACGGGTAGGTTGGGTGTTTCCTGTGATCTACAAAATGCCTTCCTAACCACTCAAGATGAGTTGCAATGACCTTTAAGTGCCTCGGTTCCTATCTTTCATCATGCTCTTCTCCAGGGTTTTATAGTTGTGTTGTGTGACTTTGTTTTCTACTGGACTGTCATTTCCTTGAAGGAGGTAGATACTGATCGTATTTTCCTGCCACCTGGCTTAAAGCCTACAGTGATAAGTGATTTTTAAAAACCTTATCATGGAGTATAAGAAAGGGTCAAAATTCAGAGATCAACGCATAGTTTCACAGACCTCTAAGGAACTCTTTGTGGTAGGTGCTATAGTAAGCTTATTAGAAGTATAGAAGTACATCGTTTGATCCATATCCTTCCAAAAACAGTATGATGATCAGAGTCCACTTCAAAATTTGGGGCCAGGAATATAGCTCAGTGGCACAGTGCCTGTGGCAAGCATAAGGTCCTGAGTTTGACTCCTACTACAAAAATACTAATGATAAAGAAAGAAAATTTGCTTGTGATCTCATTTTAGTTATGATGCTATATTATAGGGTGACTTTAAAGGGAAAAGTCCAAGCACACTGTATTGCTAACCTGTGATATTTGCCAGGTTTGACATATTAAATATATTTTATACTTAAAATATTTTCAATTTACAATAGATTTACTGTAACATAACCCCTCATAAGTCAAGAAGTATCTGTAATGATATTAAACCTGTATTTACCCTGGGATGATAACCTGGCTTGCTAAATTTAGAGCCATAAACGCTTTAACTCAACATAATCCAGAGTGAAGCATAGAATCTCCCTTAGACTGGTTTTGTTTTTGCATAGCACTATTGGTATGAAGATATTTTAGGAATTGAGTTTTCCATTTATAATTCAGAAGGATGAAATTTGGTGAACAGTTACTGGGTTGAGCCATATGAAATTGCTAGTGTTAGACTGTTGTTGACATACAAGTATCCTTTCTCATGATTTATCTTAAATTTTAATCCTTGGGGGTTCTCAACATCGTCAGCCTCCACGCCCAGTGCACATATTTTGGATATAGCGCACTGTTGGCTTTACTGACTTTGGGATGGGGGATGGGTATTAGGTCAGATATGGTCAAAATAAGTGACTTGCTAGGTTTGTTATCCAAGTTTTCTGAATTCAAGTGGAAAAGGAGATTAGTCTCCCAATTTATGCCAATGTTAATGTTTTATGAAAAACATGAATATATGTATGGAGAAATGCAGGTTTAAAAAATCTAATTACTGAATGACTTAAATCAGTATTAAGATTTTATTATGTCTGGTTGACAGTCCCTTTTTTTTGTTAAGCAGTTGTTTAAACCTTACCCTGCAGTTGTTCCTCTAATGTTTTATAAGTTTAACCTTTAGAAATAAATTTAAGTTACATCACCACCCACTTCAATTCTTGGCACACACCTTTTTTTAAAATAAAATATCTGGAGGTGTTTCTAAAAATTGTTTAGTGACTGGCTCAATGTATTACATGGAAATGTATTTTATCTTTACTGTTAATTTTGTTGTAACTTGAACTGGATAAATACTGTAGTTTTAAAGTGTGTTTTGTACATTTATAGGATGGAAGATGCTGATAATTCTGAAAAGAGTGTAAATGAAGAAAATGGAGAAGTATCAGAAGACCAGTCTCAAAATAAACACAGTCGTCACAAAAAAAAGAAACATAAACACAGAAGTAAACACAAGAAGCATAAACATTCCTCAGAAGAAGACAAGGATAAAAAACATAAGCATAAGCATAAACATAAGAAACACAAAAGAAAAGAAATTATTGATGCTTCTGACAAAGAAGGTATGTCTCCAGCAAAAAGAACTAAACTTGATGACTTAGCTTTGCTGGAAGACCTGGAGAAGCAGAGGGCCTTGATTAAAGCTGAACTTGACAACGAGCTAATGGAAGGAAAGGTCCAGTCGGGGATGGGACTCATTTTGCAAGGTTATGAGTCTGGCTCTGAAGAAGAAGGGGAGATTCATGAAAAGGCGAGAAATGGGAATAGGTCCAGTACTAGATCTTCAAGTACAAAGGGGAAACTTGAAGTTATGGACAATAAAAATAGTACAAAAAAACGAAGTAAAAGCAGATCCAAAGAACGGACTAGACATAGGTCGGATAAAAAGAAAAGCAAGGGCGGTATTGAAATAGTTAAAGAGAAAACAACAAGGAGCAAGTCAAAGGAGAGGAAGAAGTCCAAAAGTCCCTCCAAAAGAAGTAAGTCTCAAGACCAAGCAAGGAAGTCGAAGTCCCCTGCCCTTAGGAGGCGATCTCAGGAGAAAATCGGCAAGGCCAGATCTCCTGCTGATGAGAAGGTCAAAATTGAAGATAAGAGTAAGACAAAAGATAGGAAAAAATCCCCAATTATAAATGAAAGTAGAAGTCGAGATCGAGGTAAAAAGTCCAGATCCCCAGTTGACCTACGAGGTAAATCCAAAGACAGAAGGTCACGGTCCAAAGAGAGAAAATCAAAAAGGTCTGAAGTTGATAAGGAGAAGAAGCCCATTAAGTCTCCCTCTAAGGATGCTTCCTCTGGGAAAGAAAACAGGTCACCTAGTAGAAGACCTGGTCGCAGTCCTAAGAGAAGGAGCCTGTCTCCAAAACAGCGTGAAAAGTCCAGGAGAAGTAGATCTCCGCTCTTGAATGATAGACGATCTAAGCAGAGCAAATCACCTTCTCGAACTCTGTCTCCGGGAAGAAGAGCCAAGAGCCGATCTTTAGAAAGAAAACGTAGGGAGCCAGAGAGGAGACGACTTTCTTCTCCAAGGTAACTTGCTTACAAAATAATACTTCTTACCAATGCACCATATTTCAGTGGGAAAAATAGAACTTGAGAACATTAAAAATGAAGTCATGAGTTTGAACATTTTAAATATAATCCAGTCCATTGGTTATGTAAATATTTACGCTTACGAATGTTTTAAAGATATTGAGCTTGATGACAATGATTTTTCCTTTCAAGTTCTTGGTTTCATCTGCTGGGTCACTCCTTTGGATCCAGGTGGTTTAACACTTTCACAGCGGGACCACATGTGCACTGCTGTCCCATTGGGTGTCTTGCGCCACCAGTGATACGCTCCAGACCTTGTTGACTGATACATGTCCCAGCGTTACCTTAACTCATAGGGTGTTAGGTCACTTTCACTCCTGACGCTCAAGTGATGTAGTCAGAGAAGTTATGTGATTTACCTAGCATCATAGAACTAAATTATTTTAGGAAAGTGGAAGGAGGGTTATTTAGAGTCAGATCATTCTAAACCACTTTAGAAATTGATGTAATAATAACTTCTGTATATTGAGTAATGGTGTGTTTTGGAATTATTTGCCAAGTTTTCCTTTTTAAAAGAATGTCAGGCCAGATGTGATGGAGTACACCTACAATCCCGGCACTTGAAAAGCTGAGGCAGGTGAGTCACACAAGTTTGAGGCCGACCTGTGCTACATAGTGAGTTCAAGGCCAGCCTAAACTACATAATGAGACCCTATCTCCAAAAAAAAAATAAAATTTAAAGACTGTTGGCTTGTAAAATATTACAAATTCCTAGTCATTCACTGTACACGTGAGATTTTTATTGTATATTTAATGTATACTTATAAATAGACTTTGAAGTTTAAATTGTTACATTCTCAGAAATTGCAACACTGTTTTCAAAGTATTCTAAAGAGATACTTTCTTATTTTTACTCTTTTAAGTCACATTTGGATGAAATACCCCTTTTCCTTTAGCTCTCTGCATTAAAGCAGTTGTTAATGATTCTTGGTAAAGTATTTTGTAATTATATTGTTAATCTTTCAGGTTGAAGACACATTTTGAGCTTATTAAATACTGGACCTGAGTATGTGAAGCAAAAAAATGTTTTCTAATTAAATGATGCAGAAGTAAGTTATCTGCTTCTCCATCTAAGTTTAACAGCAAAGGGTGTTTCACAGCTCTACCATAATTAATCATTCCTTTGTTGAAATGATGAAAATTTAGATTCATTTTAGTTTTTCAGTATTGTATGCAGAGATGTCCATTGCTTATGTGTGTAGTCCCTCTATAGTCGTGTAGAGGCAGACTTGCAAACTGCCCTGCTATGTATATAGTTACATTTTAGAAAAGTATGATGAAATTTCCTTCCAGGAAATATAGACCACCTTGTGCGTCCGTTACTGTGTGGGCTAGTGTTTTCCACGGAACTCTTATTAAACAAGATACCATGTGATACCATGTGGCTACTCCAAAAAAACTTTAAGTACTTCAGATCACTATTAAGATTAAGCATTTTTTTTTCATTGCATTTGAACAAATAACACTTCATTCCTCCCTTGTATACTCTTTATTTTATTTTGTTTACAAGTTTTAACCAGTTTTTGAATAGTATCTGTATATGCAGATTATGTGTAAGTACTACAGATCTGAACCAAAGTGTACCTTGCTTATTTTACTTGGATCTAAGGAAGATTCTTTTAGGTTCTGTATACCATTTCCAATAGGGAAAGTGTAATTTTTACATTATTATTTAACTTCAGACAGAACTATGTACTACTTACTTACTTAACCTTTACTACTGTTTAAGGTGTCCTAACTTCGGATTGAATAGCCGTGTCCAAATCTGAAGCACCATTAAGAAATGTTGAAAACCTATTTTGAAAAATGAAGTTGTAGAAAGGCCTGTGCTTATGGTAATAAAGACATCATGGTGAGAGTAAAGTGCTTTGGAAGGCCTTTGTGAGACTGTGGAAAAGTTGATTCTGAATAGGAAGATGAGCTGCTTCCTTAGTTTGGAGGTTAATGATTTTTGGAAGGTGCTGCTGTACTTAATTTACATTAAAAATAAAGTTCTTAACTGCAGAAATATCAAGATGTAGGAAAAAATCTGAGGAAATGGGATATTACTCATTTGGCCGCTTCTGCTTGTTTATCTGAAATTAACATCAGTGGTAGAATTAAAATTAGTATCAATGCACTTCAATAATTCTTCAGACTGTGAGGCTGTAGGAAATAGACTGGTCGTATGCCAGCCATAACACAAAATGTCTCTCTGGTCGTCTGAGTTTAAAATTTGATGCGAAATGTGTTAGTCATTGTTTACTATCATTGTTAGTACGTCTTTTCTTGGAATTTTCTTTACGTGTAGAACAAATGGATTGCGTGTGATTTTTCTTTTAACTTGCACTTGCTCCTCTAGAACACGCCCTCGAGATGACCTGCTCAGCAGGCGGGAAAGGTCCAAGGATGCCAGCCCCATCAATAGGTGGTCTCCAACGAGAAGAAGAAGTCGCTCTCCCATCAGAAGGCGATCCCGCTCCCCACTTAGGCGCAGCAGGTCTCCCCGGAGGAGAAGCAGGTCTCCCCGGAGAAGGTAGACACCAGTTCCGTGTGTTACCTTTGGAGTTACTGACTTCCTTTTTTATAAGAATTAATACTAAGTGATTTTTTGTCTCAACTCACAGGGTCATAGGGTAGGTAGTAAGTATGCGGCCCAGTTTCTTCTCATTTTGTAATTGTAGTTATTTGTAATTGATTTTTCCTGGAGAAGCTCTGGCATAAACCTCTTTATCTGGAGCCCATGAAGTTCTTTGGTCAATCATAAAGGGGACGCCCGAACCCATATTTCTCTACTGCCGCGTTTTATCCTTTTGGTGTGTGCCTCCAAAGTGAGCCTGCGTGAGCACGTGTGTGCTGCCCGCGTAGTGGGACGAGGGTGCACCTCGCCTGTCCCAGAGCTGCCGGCACACTTAGCCTCCTGTTGCTTCCCTCTGCCGGTCCCTTGTTGTTCCTTGTTTCCGTCGTGCTGTGGTCCCATTTGCTGTGGGCACTGGTGTTCTTCAATGATTTACTCCCTTGTTTTGGTAACTCATCTTCAGAAGCTTCCTGAGAAAATCACATGGAAAGGATATTTTTTTGGAAGCTTACACTTCTTAAAAATGCCTTTTATTGTTTGCTGATTTGGGAAGGAAGAGCATTCTAGGTGAAGTCATTCTGTTTTGAAAATTTTTAAGTTGATTTTTAGTTTTCAGTGTTGCCTTGGGTTTCCTGTTCTGATATCTGGACATCTTTGAAACACTTACTCTTTTCCCTTTTGTCCTCTTTGCTGATAATAGTACATGTCCTTTGCATGGAAACTTCATTAAATGTCCCTTGGCGGATGGCTCTCCCCCTGCTTCCCCCCCATATTTACTTTGCTGGTCCCTGGGTTGGAGAAGCTGTTTTATAGCAGTAGCATGGCTTTCTGTTCTGGGAAGTTGGGTCTCTTTTTTGCTTTCTTCCTTATTTGCTCCTGTTTTTTCAGATTGAACCTTCAATCTTCTACTTTTTTTTCTCACTCATCTTTTCTGTTTGTCACTTTGTTCTACTTTTAGATTTTCTCATTCTGCCTTACCCTTCCATTGATTTTTCTTAGAAATTCTTTTTGTTTTCATATTTCAGTAAATACCAAGTTTATCTTGCCAGGCTTTTGTTTTTTATAGTTATCTGCTCTACTTTGTTTCTTTCCAGGGTCCTTTTGCCACTTGTTGACCTTTTCCTTTGAGGACTTGTCCTCAGACAATTGGATCCTTCACTGTCCCCTGCTCTGATTTAATAGGCACTGAGAAAGCTGGATGGCAGCAGTGTAGAAGGTGTCAGCTCGAGGCTCTCACTTCAGGGTAATTAGGAAGAGGCTTTAGCATATCAGTGACTATAGATCTTTTATCTTGGGCTGTAAGTTTCCCAGAATTCTGTGTGCTGTGCTGTGGCTTCCAGTAGAGTTCTATCTTTTTCTTTATAGTATAAAGTTTTCCTTAATCTTTCTGGTTTTGGTACAGTACCACTAAGTATTTTGCTCCAGTCTTTATAATAACCAATACCTTTCAGGAAAGTAAGCCTTACATAATCTGTTACGCTGTGAAGAGTGCCTGGCATTTTTAACTGAGTCGGGGAGGGGACAAAACAAGTGGATGGCTTTCAGTCAGTTATTTGACCGCATATCCATCTTTTAGGGCAATGGTGGCAAACCCATAACACACGTGCTGCAGTGGGCTGTGTGTGTCATTGAAACAAAAGATTCGCCGTCACTGTTTCAGAGGATATGATTCCCAGTTCCTAGGCTTTCTGAGGCTTTAGGATACGTACCAGCTTACTCCTGTTTGTTCCTGTTGGGTTAATACTAGTTCAGTTTCCATCTGTTGCCGCCCTTCCATCCAGTGTGCACATTCACAGACTTTGGTTGGTATCCTCCCGTCGCATGTGTGCTCTTTGCCTGTGGACTACTTAATTGTTCCTTTGCTGTCGTTTTATCATTGTAGCAGGGCTTCAGAAGAAGTCTGCTCAGCCTGGTGGTCAGGCGTGACATGAACACGGGGCTCGTAGAGCCTTTGAGAGAGACCTGCAGCCCTCTCTGTGTGGATCCACATCTCTTCCACATAAAGTCATGCTCTGTGTTTCACCTGGGCAGACCCCTGAGGCGTCGCGAGAATGCCTGAAGCCATTAGACTTAAGGTTTTGTCCCATCTGTCTTAACCATGTCTTAACAGCAGCATCTTCCCCTTGGGCTCCTTGAAACACCTGACTGACAAGAGGTGAACTCAGCCTTTAGGGTGTAGAGTTTGGGGGTTTACAAGCACATGTCCCATAATTGCCACAGTCGGGGCAGAGGACATCCCTGTACCTCTTTGTACATAGGTGGTCTCTCCCGTCCCTCCAGAGCTTCGCAAGCACCCATGTGTTCTCTGTGCTAAGGCTTCAACTTAACTTTTCATAGAAAACTTGTTTTTAAAACTCTTAACTTCATATATTTTCATAATTAATGACAGCATGAAAAAAACACAAAAACTAAGCATAGGGCTGGGGGTGTAGCTTAGCGGCACGGCACCTGCCTGGCAAGCATGAGGTCCTGAGTTCAATTTCTGGTTCCAAAAAAAAAAAAGAAGGATAGTTCTAAGCATAGTCAGCAGTATGTACAGCTTAGAGAACAAACGCAGCTGCTGTTTGGTAATCATGAAATTGAACTGGCGAGTCCAGAAAGAGGCCTGATTTTTCTGCATTAACGGAGAAGGCTGAACCAGATACCTTTGTGTGCACCACAGCCTTGGTGCATGAGGACGCGGAGGGCTGGAGTGCAGCTCAGGGAGGAGCACTTGCCCTGGGTTCATCCCCAGGACTGAAAAAGAAAATGTACACAAAGAAACCATTTTTATTTATTCTGTAGAGCTTACGTTGAAGTCCATATTGTAAGAAATATTACCAGTTTTTTAGTTTGAAACTTGGTAAGAATAGCAGCTATGTTTTAATCATTTTAGTTAACCTGATTATTCAGGTCTTCCGTAGACATAATTAATTTAAATACTATTTTTTAAAGGCAGCTTTGGGTTTATAGAAAAATGAAACAGAAAGTACAGGCCTCCCTTGTTCCCCTGCCCTCACATTAATTGCGGTGTCTCCCTCCGTTCCAATAGAGACAGACCCCGGAGGAGCAGATCACGCCTGAGAAGGAGGTCTCGGTCTCGGGGCGGCCGTAGACGAAGGAGCAGAAGCAAAGTGAAGGAAGACAAATTCAAAGGAAGTCTCTCAGAAGGAATGAAAGTTGAGCAGGAGTCTTCATCTGATGATAAGTAAGAGGGACCGTTCCCGTAATTGCATTTCTCTCGCTTAGAGGAACTGCGCTTGACTGGAAATCTTAAAATAATTTCCACGAGAGTGTGCTAAGTGAATCTAGTCATTTAGTCCTGATTTCAGGAGGCACCTTGTGTGGTTACTGGGTATGTCTGTGGCAAGAGACAGTGGATTTCTGTGTGGGAGGGCCCCGTTTTGGCTGGAGAGCGCACTGGGTTACAGTGTCATTAGGAGCCTTTTATTTATACAGATCATTACACACATTCTTCTACAGATTTTCGATTTTTGAATTCACGTTTCATGCTGCGTGCTTTACACTTGAGGCGAGCAAGTGGCAAGAGTGCTTATTGTAATGTGAAAATAGAGAAACATTTCAGTGACTAATGAAAAAGTGGAAAAAGTTCTAAATTACAAACTTGGTTGTCTAAGTGGAATATGGCAAAAATAAATAGTGTGATAGTTGTCAACATGGGGAATATGTGCCTCCCTGAGGATGTTTTGGCAGTGTATTGAAGACATTTTTGATTGTCTTCTATTGGCAGAAGACCACAGATAATTGTTTGCTACAGTGCACAAGCTAATACCCTTCTCAAACAATAAACCTAAATATCCATACCAAAAAACCGGTAGTGCTGTGGCATCGAAACCCTGATTAAAGCTTGATGATTAAGAAAGTTAGGTAGCGTGTTCAGTAGAGGTGCTGATCTGGTCAGAGTGCAGCTTGTATTTCTGCTGTGAACAGTGTAGAGCTACAAGCGGGCTGCACTGAGAGCCAGCATAAGACAGGAAGGGGTGTTTGGGGGCGCATGGGGATGGGATAGGGGCAGTATTTGGGGTTGAACCACACCTCCCTTCAGAATATCTGCAAGTGCTTGCGTGTGCGTTGCTGATACTGGAGGAATCAGTAGTTGTTACGAGCTTTCAAAAGGTGCCGTGGCCCAGAAAAAGAAACAGCTTGCTTACCTGCCCTTGCTGTACAGATGAGAAAACTGAGGTCAGAAAAGTAAAGTAGCATTGCTAAGATTGTAAAGAACCAGGGGTGACTTTTTAAAACTTAGAGGTCTTTATTGTTGCCAGTTTTTGTGCCACGAACATCACGGAGGAGGAAATTGAGACGGAGAGGTAGATGACTTACTAGGGTTCCAGACCAGGCAGTTGACATAGTTTGGAAATGAGTAATAGAGCGTAAGACTCTTCCTCTATCTCAGTGGTGACCTATATTTTTCAGCCTTTAGTTTTCAACATGTAAGAGTTACAGTTCAGAATTTCTAAAGACGTTTGAAATTTTGTTTTACAGCCTAGAAGATTTTGATGTAGAGGAAGAGGATGAAGAAGCACTAATAGAACAGAGAAGAATACAGAGGCAAGCAATTGTTCAGGTGTGTGGATTTTGCAACAATTTTATGAATTCTTTCTAATTACTCATAAAATGCTTTACTGGTAAGTGATGGTAGTGATAGCTGAACGCGTCTTTAGGAAGGGGGCATGTATGTGAGATTTGATAGTTTCATTAGTTACCAGAACTGAGATGTTACCCTGTGTTATATATAAAACTTCGGTAAATCCTAAGAATTTGAGGTTTAACTTAATACAAAAATTCCCATTACTGTGGAGCTGAAGAATTCCTTTTAGCAAAAATAGTGTGTTTTACTATGAGAAGAAAAGCAGATAAGTAGTGAAACATTGGGAAAACAATTTTAACGCTAGTTTAGAACTAGGTGATGAAGAAAGTGAGGAGCGGGAAGGGTGCTGTACCCAGAAACGTGCCTCGATTGCAGTTTGCTGCCTTGGAAAACAGCCAGCACCTGCTTGGCTGCCCCGAGACGAAACCATACCTGGCCAGTAGGTCGTTTGTGGGCAGTAGCCCCCTGTGCAGTGCCTTCTCACCAAAGGCAGACGACTGAATAGGGGAAGGAGCGCCATAGCCGCTCATAGCAGCCATCAAGCGGATGCCTGGGGTGTCAAGGAACGGAAGGAAGAAGCTCGAGTCGCACGAGAAGTGGGGCCTAGTAGGACGGTTTTGGGGACGCTGGTGAAGTTGTTATTAAACTGGACCCCTGAAAACTTGGTTGAATCTTTTTTTGTTCTTGCCCAGGTCCACAATCCCTTATCTCCAATCCTTGGGGCCAGATGTGCTTCAGAACTCTGAAAGTTTTGAAGTTAGAAAGGTAATAATGGTGCGTCTATGTATATCACGTAGCGCCATCAGTGGGGTCTGAAGCAGACCCCGCAATCAACACATCATCAACCCCATGTTCACATTTCTGCAGTGAGATGAGCAAATTGTCACACTAGGGTGTAAGACAGTAACCAGCATCTCATCCAGGCAGCTGAGAGTTTGCCGCCTAATTGATGTGCACCAGACATAGGAAAACTTGGTCCAGCATTTTGTGAGGTTGGGAATTATGTAAGGGATTCTGGATCTGATTCAACCAAGGTATCAGCACCTTTTTGTTGTTGTTTTACAGTGACATTCTTTAATTTTGCAGTGCAGCAACTTTTAGTAAATTAATCTATTCCAGTGGCGAAAGATTTTATGAGAGTGACCTAGTCCCTTGTTGTTACAGAAATACAAGTACCTGGCTGAGGACAGCAACATGTCGGTGCCGTCAGAGCCCAGCAGCCCCCAGAGCAGCACTCGAACGCGGTCGCCCTCTCCAGACGACATCCTGGAGCGGGTCGCCGCCGACGTTAAAGAGTATGAGCGGGAGAACGTTGACACATTTGAGGCCTCAGTAAAAGCCAAGCATAATCTCATGACAGTTGAACAGAATAATGGTGCGTGAGGTAGATTTTTGTTCTGGCCACGCTTTTCCCTGAATTTTTAGCTGTGTGACTATAATGAGAGACCTTATTTGAGGTGAGATTTGGGGTAGGGAAAATCTAAAAGGGAAGAGAAATACTGCTTCTGCTAAATATTATAGTCATATTAAGTGTATCTTCCTGAATGTACTGTGTATAAGTGCGGTTTTCCTAGTCACAGATCCTGAATACAGTACACCGAGCTCCGTATTTTTATGATCTTACGTTCTGCATGCGAGTATTTTAGAGCAAATCCATGATTCCATTCAGCCTGTAAATACTTGTTTAATATCATCAGTGTCCATTTCCAGTTAGTTTGAATCAAAAGCCAGACAAGGTACATACATTTAGTATATATGAGGTGGTTGAAAGATACGGTGTGTGATTAAGTAGAAAATATTTATTACAGGAAGAGACATTGCAGTTAATCCCTCTCACTTCAAACACATTATCCCCTCGTTCCTACTGCTCTTACGAAGAAGCTGTGCAAGTCTTGTGGTATTTTCGTGATTTGGTGGGGGGAAGCCGAAAGATCCAGTGAATTGGTTGGGTGAGGATACACCGTACTGTTGTTACCAGCCTGCCTTTCTGTTGGGTGGCGCGCAGCAGCAGCATTCCCCATACTTTTCATCACACCTTGTGAAGACACTCACGAAAGGGGACTTCCAGAACTGCTTCAGAGAGAGGCAGGAACTGTGGGATAAATGTGTTTGAAGGTAGGAGGGGTATTTTGAGATAGATTAATTGCAGTGTGTCTTTTAATTCAGACATTCACTGTATTTTTCATCCACTGCTTTTCTACCATTTAGGCCTCTATTCATCTTTGCATTCTGTTCCTTTTGTGTTTTCCTCCTCTTGCTACTTACTTAGGAGAATACGGAGCAGTGTGTCTTACGAAATTCTCCTCTCTGGTTTTTTGGCCAGATTCTCAAATATTTAACTTGTTTCCTCAGTATCCAGTATTTCTTGAAAACTAGAAGTTAGCATTAGAGGCAAGTCTAGGTTTTGGCAAGAGTACTTCCCCAGTGGTACAGCGCACTTGGATCACATCCTGTGGTGTGGGTTGTCCTGTTTTTAATCACACTGAAGGCAGAGTGGACCACATCTATCCTGTATACTTTGCCGTCAGCTGTTTACCTAATGATTTTAACAGCTCTTAATAATTATCACTTGGGTCCGTTATTTTATTGGGCATTCTGTTAGTTTGAAATAATTTTTTTATTTCTATCATCCTTTTTTAAATCATTTTGTTTTTCTGTGAAATCAGTTTCCACTTCTTGGTTAGTCTGGAATGTAATGTACTTTATATTGGGAAGGCAGAATAAATATGATTATTTCCTTCACTGCCCCTTTTTTAGAATAAAATACAGTTGGTATCCTAGCAACCTCCATAGATAACTAATGAGATTCTGACTTTTTGATAGGTTTTTATCGTTTAGTACCATTCTGTTTCAGTCCATTGCTGTTACCTCTCTTTTTTGAAGCACAAATTATGGCTGGGGGTGTAGGCCAGTGGTAGAAAGCATGCCTACCTTGAGTGAGACCCTGGGTTCAGTCCCTAGTACTGCAGGAAAAAGTAGTGCACTCTGTAGATAGTAACATCTTTGATTTTATATTTTTCTTTATTCTTAGAATTAAAAACTTAGCTCTAGGGGCTGGAGATTTAGCTCAGCGGCCCAGTGCCTGCCTGGCAAGCGCAAGGTCGTGAGTTCCATTCCGGGTACCAGAAAAAAAAAAACTTAGCTCTAGTAACATAATTGCTAATGGCTTATTACAAACGTTTACATACATTTTACCATTTAGGGTACAAGATGCAACTTGAAATTTTGGTGGTTCTTTCTGGCCCTAGTACACATTTTTAGGTGTAGTGTGTAGTCATAATTCCGTTTTAAAATCATCTGGACTAACTCTGTATGTGGTTAGACCACCAATTTGGTAGGTTTATTGGGATTTTTTTTTCCAGTTTGCTGTTAAATTTTAAGAAGTACCTTTTTAATTATTAAGACATCTTTGTGTGTTTTAAATTCTGTCTACACAAAGTGTGATTGAAGTACACACCTGTTTAAGTGTGATCTTCCTTGTTTGCTTCTAAATCACGTGCTGTTCAGAATTTTTAACAGTGGCTATGTACTTTGGCCATACGTTGTCAACTTCTCTTAAAAGAGCTATATAATTTTGCCATTCTGTAGACTGCCTTAATGTTTATCCAGAACCTTATTAACAAAAATATGGTCATAGTTTGAGATTTTTGCCAGGATTGTAGGTGAGAAACAGTATCTTACTGTGGTTTTAATTTGCATTTTCCCTACTGTAATTGAGATTGGGTGTATATATATATATATATATATGCTTAAAGCAATTGCTGTTTTTTTTTTTGTTTGTTTTGCTCAGTTTTTTAGGGGATTATTTAGACTTTTTAGAGGGGAAAAAGTATATAGATCAGTGTCAATCTTTGTCTATAGTGGGGAATTTAAGGTGCAAATTAAAAACAGATTTCTTTAAATATAAAGTCATTGTTTAACTATTAGCTTACTCATTTACACAGTGGCAGAAGTGGATTTTAGGTCTTTCTGGAATGCATCCTTTTAGTAAAGGGGATAGTTTTCTATATATAAAGTGTAATGAAGTGAGTCTGAGTTACTAATTGAAAGCTAATGTGCAAGAAGGAAAAAAATGCTTGAATTACTGTGACTTTCCATTTACTTGTGCTTTAATTTGTGTCTTTGTTTTTCAAATACTAATGCTCCTTTCCTTTAAGGTTCATCTCAGAAGAAGCTGTTGGCACCTGACATGTTTACAGAATCTGATGATATGTTTGCTGCATATTTTGATGTAAGTAATTTTAAGTTAACTGATGAAAAAGTGTAATAAATACATGTAAGTATAGAAAGAAGGATAAAAGTTGTGTAATGAACATCACATCACCTTGGTTTTTTTTTGGATGTGAGCATTTGGATGGTCTGGGTCAGGGGTGTCTGGAAACTATACTAGTTTTGCATCTTTCCCCAAAGTCTGAGATTATGTCAGAAATTGTAAAACAAATAGTGCAGAGGGGCTGGGGTAGAGCTCAGCCCTAGAGTGCTTGCTTGGCATGTGCCAGGCAGGCCTTGAATTTGGTCCCCTGTACCATTAAAAATCCAAGAATGCACACATGCGTTGCAGAACAGTTGTAGGGCTTCATGGAAGTCACACACCAGGTGATTTAAATGTGCACTGTAGTATGTATATATTTTCAGTATGCATTTAAGTGAATATATGTAATAGTTAAGATGAGGTAATACCAATATTTTCCAAACGTTTAGAACAGAGTACACTTTAACCTTCTGTATTGTAGGTAGTTGACATGGGGCCTAATAGTAGTCATTTCAAACCTAATAGAGTTTGAAATGTTACGAAAAAGTGACTTAAGAAATATACCAGTGCTTTTTGTTGAAAAGGTCTTTAAATACATTCAAAAGTGTGAGACCATTTTTGGTTTTTTTTTTTTTTTTTGGTTTTTCTCCGGTACCGGGAATCGAACTCACAACGTTGTGCTTGCTAGGCAGGCGCTGTGCCGCTGAGCTAAATCCCCAGCCCCAGTGTGAGACCATTTTTAACATAAATTTAAAAGGCCATAAGACATGGGGCCTTGATAAGAGGAAATGGAGAAGCCAAACATAACCAGAAAAATAAAAATGGGATAGAATAAACAGTGTAAGGGACCTTGAAGACATTGGCACGTGGCACAGGTAATCTCTTGTGTGTTATGTAGACTCCAGCAGGAACACCAAAAAATAGATGTGCTAAGAAGTAGGAAGTGTTGAGACAGTTGCTGTGTCAGCACCCGTCACGTGCCTAGGTGGCCTTGGTGCGACTCGGCTTCCCATCACTGGCGAAGTACCTGAGACAATGGATGGGAACGAGTGGTTCCCTTGGCTCACAGTGTCAGCCATTGCAGTCCACGAGCAGTTGGCTCATGGCTCTGGGCCACAGAAGAGTGGCAGAGCCTGGCTTCTTCCTTCGTGATCAGGGAGGGGCCCGCAGCGCTCCTCAAGAACGCATTGCCAGTGACCAGAGGACTTCTCAGGCGGCACCCTCTTGCACATCTCCCTTCGTCTTCCGGTAGTGCCTCTGTATAGGCCAAGCTTCAGCATACAGGCCTTTGAGGACATTTAATATCCAAGCTGTCGCAGCGTGGAAGGAACTTGTGGATGTCGTGGGCTGTGATCTGTGATATTTTTGTCAAATACTAGGTGTGAGCTTTTAGCTTTCCTCACATGCACAGCCAGTGCAGCCGGTGACGCCCGTCACTGCGTGTGTGTGGGAAGAGCACAGATGTCTGTGTGGACAGGGAAGTGCAAGAAATAGTGAAAGGTGATAAATAGGGACACTGAGGTTATTAACTGTGCCAGTCCAATTGTTTTGTCCCAGTCTGTCTCATCGACTAGAGAACTCTATCTCATTTTGAGTTTTCGTCGTCACAAAAGCTTTTGAAGATACCTCAGGATTTTTTTCCCAAGTGTTATTACAATGTGTAAAACTGCTAATCATGTTCCAGCTATGTTATATTTAAATGATTAATAGTAATCATTTCATTTTGGGTAAAATGTTGCCCTTTCTTGTTACAAAGGAAGTTCTTTAAATGTCTGATTAAGGAACTCAAGTTGCCTCCTTAATTTCAGAGTGCTCGTCTTCGGGCTGCTGGCATTGGAAAAGATTTCAAAGAGAATCCCAACCTCAGAGATAACTGGACTGATGCAGAAGGCTATTATCGTAAGTTCATATTTCTTACCAAGTTCATATTTCTTCGTAACGCTTTGTAGACCATGTGTGGTTCAGGTGTATGTGGATGGAGAACTTTGAAAAGTCATGACAGTTTAAAGACTAAAATCATCACAGTTTCGTAACAAGTGTAGCCCATCCATCCAAGACAGGAACCTATTTTGTATTCTAGTCAGCTGCCTGGAGGAGGCGCAGACTGAGGGGAGGCAGAGAACGTAAGTCTATTCCAGGTCACTTTCCACCTAGAGATGCTCCTCCAGAAGGAAGTGATGTTACTTGTTCATCTTGGTGTGAATCCAAACGCACGCCAAGGGACTTCGGATGCCAGTCATGTGCCATTTGTCATGCAGGAAGGACTTCAGGGAGCCCGTTTATTCCCTATCAATGTGAAAGTCATCAGCACTTGATCGGACAAGAATTTTTTGTAGTCTCCTGAAGTGGGCGTGCAGTTCTCACCACATTGTGAAACCGTGGCCAGTGGGGTATGGCTGTGATTCTCCATTCTAGAAAACCAGATAGTGGAGATCTCATATTTAAGTGGCTGCACTGTTTCCTGCTTTCTGATTCGATTTATCATGATCAGATTTCTGTTTTTTTTTTTTTACTGGTTTTTCTAGGTGTGAACATAGGTGAAGTCTTAGACAAGCGTTACAATGTGTATGGCTACACCGGGCAAGGTGTGTTCAGCAACGTTGTGCGAGCCAGAGATAATGCAAGAGCCAACCAGGAAGTGGCCGTGAAAATCATCAGGAACAATGAACTCATGTGAGTTCAGAGGACAGATGAGTTTGAACCGCAGACTGGGTATATTTACTTTATTTCAGTGCCTGGTACAGACTAGTATAAGCTTAGATGCTTCCTTTCTGCTGCTTATTTATGCCGTCTTTTGCTGTAATAGCCTAAGACCAAAGTGAGAAATGGAAACGTCATGAACATATGGTGGCCTACAGAAAATAACTCATTTATGAACTAATCATGGGAATTATTTGCATCTGATCTCCTACCGTTTCACTTTAGTAAATAATTGCTGTACCTATGTTGTAATACATTTTGTATATGCTACACATGGAACTGATCTTCTAGTCAGTTTACTGGCTTTGAAATGTAGAAAGAACATTGCAGATTTTTACTGAAGTGTTATATTGCCTAAGCTTAGAAAATTTGAGAAACTTCTCTGTTAGACACCCAGTTTGCAGTGGAGCTTATTAACAAACTATAACCAGATAGTCATGATAAAATAACCACATGTTAAAACTTAGAAAGACTTATCCACTACTACATTCTTACAGGAACTAGGAGACTGGTTTTACAGTATGATTCCATTGTTGCTCAAGGTAAAGTGTGCAAGATTGATTTCCCTCAAAGCAGCTCTGGTTTGTTGCTCAGTGTTTCTGTGTATTCATTGGTTATCTTGGAGATTAATCCTGTCCATGGAAGTACTTGGCTAGTACTTGGAAGAATAGACTACTGTGGATTTATTCTTCAGTAGGTTCATTGGCATTTAAAATAATACACTAGGATCCATCAGGCTGGGTGTAGCAGACACTGCTGTCCAAATTGCTGTGTGTGTTTAGTTTAGACCTAGTTTTCTTTTTGCTTGCAGGCAAAAGACTGGTTTAAAAGAACTGGAGTTTCTGAAAAAACTTAATGATGCCGATCCTGATGACAAGTTCCACTGTCTGCGGCTCTTCAGACACTTCTATCACAAGCAGCATCTCTGTCTTGTATTTGAGCCTCTCAGGTAGAGTGAAACCTGTACCTTAAACTGAAAGTTAGCTACTTTATCTCTACGAGCTTCTTTATGGGTAAATACTGTGGCAGATTATCTGGGTATTTAAGGGTTTTTTCAGTCGGCTCTTAGTTTTTGTTTTATAACTTAACTTTGGGTCAGGAGTTAGCTTTCTGCTAATTTGTCAGCATTGTGCATGAAATTCTGAGAATATTTTCATTATAAATTGTATTTTGCACTTGATTTTACTTTGTGTGATTTTTTTTTTTTTTTTTTTTTTTTTTTTTATAAAAGTTCATTTTGCATTTTAACCCGTTTTGTTTTTATTTTCTTTTTTCTCTCCTAAAAGTATGAATTTACGAGAGGTATTAAAAAAATATGGTAAGGATGTTGGTCTTCATATTAAAGCTGTAAGATCTTACAGTCAGCAGCTGTTCCTGGCATTGAAACTCCTTAAAAGGTGCAACATCCTACATGCGGATATCAAGCCAGACAACATCCTGGTGAGTCAAACAGCTAGACCACCTTATACATCTGTATCTTTTCTTACTAGTAATACGGTTATTACTGTATTTCAGAAATGGCATCTCAGAAGCATAACTTACAATAACTCTTTATGATCGATTCTACCAGCCTACCTTTTTTAGAAATTGGGCAATGAAAATTTAGAGAAATATATGAAGAAAGAAGAAATGGGTTGTTGGCCCTGTATTTTTTCTTTCAATAGATTCAGAACATGCACAAACTCCAAGAATGCTTTTGTGTAGTAATAAAGGGTTTCTTCTTATATGTTTAAAAAATGGTGCACATGTTACCGTTGTGTGCACATGTCTTATTTCTGTATTTTCTGGACTGGTGGAGATAGTTAAGGGAATTGTGCCCTTGTACGCAGATACATGGAGTTGAATTTAAGAGGTGCTTAGGAAGCTGTGACTCCTGGGGGCCCAAACTGTAGGAGTTGATGCAATCTGGTAATGGAGTGACCCTTTAGAAGTCTTGGCCTTTCCTGTTAGTGACTTCTGGTACGGTCAGTACAGATTTCACTACGTTGGTATGTTTTTGAGATTGGAACCCATCGCTGTGGTTAGTGTGCCCACCTTCCCCTTCCTGGCCGGTTTCTCCACCTGCTCTTTGGTGCCGGCAGTTGGAGGCCTGCGCACATCTTGGAGAGTTCCTAGCTCATCTGCTGGTAGCCTCGTCTGCGTCTTGCTTACTTCCGTGTCTGAGCCTTCTGCACTTAGTGCTGAGGAGACACCCTTGGGGAAGCCAAGCACAGAAGGTGTCCTTCACTGGAAACTGTACTTCAACAAAAGAAAGTCTTAAGAGCATTGTGACTTCATTATAGTTTAAGGACTTCTTGAGGTAGTTAATTCAAATTACTTTTCTTGAGATATCTAGTTCAAATTTTTAAAAAAAAATTTGGTCTGAATTTACACTGACTGTAACATAACTTGGGAGTTATGAACTAGAGTTGCTGAGTGATTACAGGGAAATAAATGGTAGGTGCATTATATATAAATGAATTCTGTAGCCATCTTGATAGTTTCAGTAACTTCAGATTGTTCTGTTTTAATTGTGAAACATAGCATCCGTATCAAATAAAGGATGTAGTTTAGAAAATAAGTATACAGTGATCATCTGTGTAAATGACTGTGGAGGTTCAGAATAAGCCATGAAGCAATTGTCGTAGAAGCTATTGTTTTTCCTTTTTTTTTTTTTTTTTAAAAAGCTATTGTTTTTAAAACCTCACTTTCCCTTGAATTAAGAGTAAGTTAGTACAGGCTTTCACGTGGATTTTAGGAACTGTTTTTACTTTTCTTGAGGAAGAAAAACATAAAACATTAAAGAACATGGAGCTAATACTTGTTAAGGAAATTCCTAAGCTTTCAGCCCAAGGTTTCACCCAGCAGTTGGTAAGGAGAGCCCAGTCTTCACGGAGGAGGCAGAAGTTGTGCAGCGGACTGCAGTGCACTCCGGGGGTGCGGGCGGGGCCGTGCTGGAGTACAGTCAGCATGCAAGGGCCTGGGTCTGACCCTCGGCACAGGCGAACCAGCTCAGTGAGGTGCACTGGAGTGTAACGACCCTGCTGTTTGTGAGGCACCGTAGCCACTGAAGAGTGCCCCTGAACAGTTCTAATTATAAAATGGTTCTAGGGTTTCCTGTAGGTATTCTTACACAGCTGAGTCAACCTAAACGTCTAAAAAGCTGTAAAGAATTTTTCCATGCTGGATGTAGTGGTGCACATCTGTAATTCCAACACTGGTAAGCTGGGGCGGAAGGATCATAAGTCAGAGCCGAGCCTGGGCAACATAGTGACGTAGCAAGACCTTGTCTCTAAATAAAAAATATAAAAGGGCTGGGGACTTATTTCAGTGTGGAAATCCTGGTTTAATACCCAGTACTACCACCAAAATAAAAAAAGTTTCTGTATTGTTCTTGTTTCCATTTTAATATACCTATTTTCTTAATCCCCCAATTAAGGGACTCATAATTGATGTGGACATTAAAAGTAGTCATTTCTGTTCCAGCTTTATTCTGTGGATATTGTATAGAGTAAGTAGTCTAGTCCCTAACTCCCGCCTTGCTCTGATGCCCCCTAGAGTGTGCTGGGGCTGTTTAAAGTGCTGTGTTCTTCAAGTCGCGACTCAGAATTTATGTGTGTCTCTTGGAGCTCTGGAGTGAGAGTCCCCTTTACTGTTCATCCTGAACCTCCTGACTCAGGCAAGCAGCAGTCAAGGCATAGCCCCGGCCTTTCTCGGCAGATGTCACACTGCCTAACACAGAGCTGTGTCTGTCACCTGGCCAGATACCATTAACGTTTTCTTAACTAATATCTTCCTTAACTCTAAGGGGTTCCGTATTTTCCTCCAAATTTATCCTGCGTTACCCTGCTTTCATTGCCGTTGTGATTTTCTGGCACCTGAAAGCTAATTTAAGTCTGATTCCTGTATTGAGTGTCTCCTGTTCCTTTAGAGAGGAATTCAACTTTTTCAGGTATCTGAGGGATTTCTAAGGGGTCCTTTACTTTGTGAATGAGAGTTTTTTTTCTCACTACCCCACTTTGTAAAATGTTATTCACTACTTAAGTGTACTTGGTATTACCTCGTTTCCTCACCGAAGTCTTTACAGTTGTAGTAAAATGTTTGAGAGCTCTTAAAATTTCATAATTAGGGAATTGGGTTGTAAAATAGAGAAGGAATTTTTAAAATGAGTGATTTGTGTTCTCAGTATTGAAATTAGTGTGACTTAAAGTTGATTTTATTTATTTGTGTTTATTATTTCTGGCATGGATTAAATTTCTTTTAAAAATGTTTTGCAGGTTAATGAATCAAAAACGATTTTAAAGCTCTGTGATTTTGGGTCGGCTTCCCACGTCGCGGATAATGACATAACACCTTACCTTGTCAGTAGATTTTATCGGGCTCCTGAGATCAGTAAGTTTCTCGCAGTGCCCCTGACCTGGGCCATCCTCTGCAGTGGAAACAGCGGATTTAACGTCTAAGCACTGTTTTCCATCACACTTCAGCAGCCGCTCGAGGCCATTCCTGAGGAAGGGAACCATAGCAAGTTGATCCTCCTCAGGTGGAATGAAGGTAGTTGTGACAGGAGTCTTGATCATGTCGAGCAAGAGTAGCAAAACAGTTGTGGAAAGTCCTCGACTTTAGAAGACTGCTCTTGGTTATTCAAGGTCTGATTATCACATGTATGGATTGTGTGGGAGCTTTGTGTTTTCTCTTCCTGTTGCCTTGGTTGCGGTTGATTAGCATTTCTACCAAGGGTGAAACGAGAAAGCGAAGAAATGCCTATTTTCTTGTCCCCTTTCATTCCTCTCCCACACCCCCATTTGTAAAAAGTTTTTAAGTCTGTTAAGCGTTAGTGGGGAAGAATGAAACTAATAGCCAAATGAGGAAACTTAAGGTTGTGGTTATAGGTCAGCCTGTTAGGCCCCATTAATGGAAATAAAAACTAATAGTAATCATTCTTGCCCTCGTGTAGTACAACTTCCGTTTTGTTTTCAGTTATAGGTAAAAGCTATGACTACGGCATAGATATGTGGTCTGTAGGCTGCACCTTATATGAGCTGTATACTGGAAAAATTTTGTTCCCTGGTAAAACCAATAACCACATGTTGAAGCTTGCCATGGATCTCAAAGGAAAGATGCCAAATAAGGTAGGGCACTGGCGTGCACTTACTGTTTGCAAGGGCTTAGTTTCTTACAGATGAATACACTGCTGATGCTGAACCCCTGTAGCTGGGAAACAAAGGTACTAGACAGGGAAATAGCTGCCACGATTCCTTAGCTCCTGTCACATTTCTGATGTTAAGATCAGTCATTCTGATCGGCCAAGAGCTATCAAAGGGGAGGGAGAACTCCTTTTCCAGTGACAGGCAGGAGAGTAATTGCAGATGTGTTTTTACAGCTTTGCACTAGAAACTGCAAATGTGTTTGGCAGATTAGATGAAAAAGCAGATCCTGTTACAACAAAGAAGTAATTAGAGGATAGAGTGACTAGTTGAACATTGATACTGATGACAATCAGCTTATAAAATTTACACAGAAATTAGCTGTGTCAATAAGAATGAAGTCTGACTTATATTAGGGCTTTTAGAACATAACTCATAAAATACTTTTCCTAACTACCAAGAGAAAGGGGCTGAGCGGTGTAGTATTTTTTCCTAAAAGCAAGTATTTTTCACAGGTTCATTTAATCCCCAACTTTGAACAGTGAAAGCACAACTTGGTATTATAATTGATTTAGGTCACTACCTGAGAAATGCAATTTCATGTTATTAAGTAGTTTTAGGTTGAGCACTTAGATTGGCTTTTCGGTAGATGTTAACAAATTTCTGAGAGTAAGCGGATCTAGGATCAAAGAAATTAATACTATATTTTGTGAATTATCATGCAATAAATTGTTAGTGGGCCAGAGTGTTCCATAA
This sequence comes from Chinchilla lanigera, assembly GCF_000276665.1. Lineage (NCBI taxonomy): Eukaryota > Metazoa > Chordata > Mammalia > Rodentia > Chinchillidae > Chinchilla > Chinchilla lanigera. The sequence goes on along the minus strand of NW_004955465.1, from coordinate 9,365,304 downwards.
TACTTCAAAACCCCAGAGTTGTTTTTTTTTTCTTTTCTTTTTTGTAGATGATTCGGAAAGGTGTATTCAAAGATCAGCATTTTGATCAAAATCTCAACTTCATGTACATAGAAGTTGATAAAGTAACAGAGAGGGTAAGTCTGTTTCCAGTGTGCTATGTTAAATGGTTATCTTATTGTTAATGAATTGAGTACCAGGTGGTACTTGGAGCTGTATTTCTTTAAACAAAGTATGTAATTCCTTTTTCTAATAATTCTGCAGTTCAAAATATATCAGGTTATGAAAAAGATGAAAGGTTTTTTTTTTAGTACCGAGAATCAAACTCAGGACCTCGCACTTGCCAGGCACACCCTGTGTTGCTGGCCCTGAAGGGCTTTTAAATGTTTGTTTTGCACTAGGTCATAGTTAGGCCTTCGCCGCTACCCCTCTGGACTATATTCTTGATCTGGCTTCCCATTCAGCTGCCGTACTGTTGCCAGGATGATGGTTTTGCAGACAGATCTGATTGTGCATTTCCTTTGGCTCCAAATTCCCTTACTGGCTTCCTGTTGTTTGTAAAACAGTGTTTGAGTTCCTCACAAACTAAGTTCTGCATGCCGTAAACTATGCTTCTAAAGCAGTTTGCCTTCTCCCACCCTTTCCGCACCTTCTGGGTTGGAGTGATGACTTCCTTACTTTCGCCCCGTTACAGCATGTGTCCCTAGCTTCATCCAGGTACCGAGGAGCACTTCATGGTGTCAGTCTGTTTCTGTGCCTTCCCCGCCAGAATAGGGATAGGAAAGTAGTTGAGGCAACAATGCTTACTGCTTTCATTGCTAATGCGGAGGCCATTTCCACGTAATTGATTGCTCCTTGAAAAAATGTAGAGGATAGAGACATGTAAAAGCTGTAAAAGAGTTACTAGTGAACATATTCTTTGTGTTTTTTAATAGTTTGGGTGCACAGAAAAGAGTTTGATAAGTTATATATGTTTAGTAACTTATTTAGAGATGTACATTATAAAAATTATTTTTAGGAGAAAGTTACTGTCATGAGCACCATTAATCCAACTAAGGACCTATTGGCTGACTTGATTGGGTGCCAGCGACTTCCTGAAGACCAACGTAAAAAAGTACACCAGCTGAAGGACTTGTTGGACCAGATCCTAATGTTGGACCCAGCTAAACGAATTAGCATCAACCAGGCCCTACAGCATGCATTCATCCAGGAAAAAATTTAACAAGATGAAGAAACTGCAAGGGTTTGAGTAATTAAATACAAAGACTGAAGAAATTTCACAGCAGTTTATTATTAATGTATATAAACTTATAAATATTTCTCCAGCAAATTTGAGGAAGCATGATATATTTGAATTAACACCAAGGGTGATACTTCTTTTAGAAATGTTAGTTAATCTGTTTTGTGTCTTATGTGAAGTTTCACTGTAGAACTGTTTTATTGCCAAGACTGCACAGAATTACAGTGCTAATGTATATGGTTGCAGCTCACATAAAAGACAAAAGCAGCTGTTATAAAATGAGTAGTAATACCGGGTGGTTGATTCATTTTTAGCAGACTTGGCTTCATTTTGGTCTTCAGATGAAATGGCCAGCATAAATGCTGTTTATATTCACGTTTTCCTAGGTGTGTGTGTGCAGGCCACGGCAGCATGCCCTGGGTGTAGTCAGTGCCGAAGGGGGTCTGTTTCTTCTTGAGCCTGCCTGCAGGGATGTCTCCTCTTTTAAAGCAGGTTGTGTACAACATTCAGTACACTGAAGGTAAGCTACCATCAACATCACTGGTGTTTTAAGGTGTTCTTTTATCGGAATAATTGACAAATGAGGGATCTTAGCTTTGTGGCGGAATTCCCTGCATGTGTGATAACTGATCTTGTTTTATTTTTTGGCATTGCAACTGTGGCATAGTTACAACTTCTGTTTTGTTCATCACATTTAAAATTTGGAGAGTGTATGCGCTTGATGGATAGAGCGCCTTCAGTGTACTGTTTCTTATTAACTTTACTTTTTTAAATCAACTTGCTATAGACTTTATATACATTTTGTTAAATACAGTTCCTAGTGACATAGCAACAAAAGCAGTTTTCATTTACTAATTACAAATGTTGAGGCCTAAATTCTGAAAGTCCTCATATTTAAAGGTTAGATAGACAACATAATGAAATTTTTAACTATTTGTATGTCATTTTGGAAGTGTACTGCTTTATGGTAACAATGTTTTTCATTTGTTCATTGTTTTCATTATTTGTGATCATGTTGTCTTTCAATACAGGCATAAACCTTCCACTCTTGAACAAAGCAGCTGCTTTTTAAAAGCGGTAATTGCTTCTTTACCTTTTATTTCTTTTGTAAATGAAGCTTTTCTTTAAGAATGTGACCTTAAAGTGTTGTCTATTGCATAAAACAGTTGACACTCACTTATTGTAAAGTGAAGATTGTTCTACTGCATGTGAAGTGGACCATGCAGATTTCTGTATGTTCTCAGTATGCATCACTAGATAATAAAGTCTTTTGTGAACAAGGCATTTGTAGCCATTTTTAAAAGTTTTTGTCTTCAGTACTGGTAAGTCAGGTAAAACCATAGTTAAAAGAAACCTTTCTTTTTTCCCGAAAGTTTTTATTGATAGTATTGTTTAAGATGTAAGTCTAGCTAGATGTTGATCACCTTATTAGTAATTAGGGTGCTAATTATTTCATCCAGAAAAGCCCTACAGTTACTGTCACCTTTCAGTGTAGTCAGATTATTCCTATAGGTTATGGGGTGTAATTCAGGGTTTAACTAATGTTTCTGCTATTTTCTCACTTTTCCTTTTGATGGTGCGGAAAGAGAAAAAGGAAAACGGGGCACAGGCCATCCAACGCCTTCTCCAAGGGGTCTGATTTGCTGAGACACCAGCTTCACCTTCCTAACAAGGTTATTTCTGACAGCATGTGTAGATAAACATTTAGCAACAATGTAAAACAAAATCATGTAAATCAACTTGGTTTTGCAACAGAGGAATTCGTGTTTTTACATGGTAGAAGAGAATGTCCAAAAGCGTGTATCATCTTTTCTGTTTGGGGTCGATGTTTGTCTCCCTGAGAAAGAATCCACTTTAAGGGGCTTAAATAATATTTTTAAATTGTAAATGGGATTTTTTTATTCACCCAGGCACCTAATTACAACAAGCATGCACATTTTGGTGCATTCAAGAATGGAAAATCAGAATAGCAGCATTCTCCTGGTGGGCTTTGCTCCATTTAAAGGCATGACATGAACTGCACAGCCAGGAAGGTGATAGATGATCTAATAAGCCAGCCTGAACCCACACCCCGTCTCTTCATGGTTTAGAGTTAAATAAGTGAAGGTGATTTGTTCTCATCTGCGGGTAGAGTGAAGCCTTTTAAATAAGGCATCACAGGTGCAGCTTTTCCAGCTTAATGACACAGATAGTGATTTTCCCACCATTATTTATTTTGGTGACAATATGCTGCATATTCAAGTCTTTAGTAGTTATTTTCACTGAAAAAACAGTTAGCATTTTAATGCTTCTGGTGATTTTCATTTCTTCATTTTATATAATTATTTAATAAGTACGTTAACTTTCACTAGAAACAGTTCATCTTATACCTTCAAGATTATTACCTATTCTTTAAAAAACAAAGTTGCTTGTTACTTGTTCTTTGTGTTTTAGGTGCAGCTCAGTGGAAGATGATGACAACCAGAAGACATGAGCTAAGGTTTCTGTCCTATAAAAGATTAAAAAAAAAAAAAAAAAGAATTTTTCCTTTTAGTTTTTGTCTTAATTTTTTAGTTTTCAGCATTATGCTTTGGGTTTCATTAGTGTTTGGAATTTAGACTAGTAGTGCTAATTGTGTTCATCTGTGAGTGCTTGTTTTCTCATACTACTTGATTCTCCTTCCTTTCCCTCTCTAAGATAAAAGTAGTGGTTACGTTAGTGATACGAAAGGCTCTCAGCTTGTAAGGCCCCACATTGCACACCGTTGTCACAGTGGGGTCGTAAGGATCATTACAAGAACAGCAACTACCAGAGTAACACACATCTCGAAGTGCTCTTGAGCTTCAGGCAGATGCAAAAGAGTAGAAACTAGCGTTTGAAGAAGACTGTTCAGCCGCCTTCATTTCTGTTCCTAATTTCAACAAGTGCTCTAGTCATGGTCTGAAAATCGACAAAATATTCATAGCTGTTGTCAGTTTGTCTTAAGGAAAATGAGAAAGGTGATGTTGTAGTTTTCATATTGCCAAATTTAGCTTTCCTAAATTTGTCTATGTGCAGGGAACCTTATAAACTCCCTTATGTACATATACAGGCTTTTATTTGAACTTGTAATTTGGCTGAGATAGGAATTTGGAACTCTTAAAGATCTGTTCCATTGAGGTCATGTGGTGGTGGTCCTGCTTAACAGACCTGCGTGCGTGTTTCAGAGTAACTAAGTTTTAGATACGGTTATCTGTCATGAAGTTTTAGCTTTCGTATACTGTCTGGCAAAAACGCTGTCAAGTGATCATCAGACTTGAGGTTTCATGAAAGCCTTAAGCATAATTCTCAAAGATGTCACTGTTCTTTGTGGAGTTGGGGGAGAGCTGTGGCGCATGCACAGGTTAGACTGTGTGTGGGAAGACTTCGCAGAGGTCAGCAGAAGCGAGGGGATCTTTGCATCAAGGAGACCCTGTGTTTGTTGGCAGCCTTGGGTCCTGACTAGCAGCACCCCCTTTCTTCATTCCCCAACAGCGTTCTCATTTCACTTTCTCAAACTGTTTTATGTTTTAAAATAATGTTTTTATCTTACCGTTGTAATCGCTACTTTTTTCCTAACAAAAATAAATACTCAGGACATTTTTGTAATGCAAAATACATAATGTTTTATGGTATGTGGTAGGGGCTGGGGAATTTAATGTCTTAAGTTTTGCTCCAGATTTGCACTCTTCCTGTGCTGTTTACCTGTACTTCCTCCATAGAATTCTAGCTCTGAAGGTTGAAATAAAATGTCAGAAATGAAACAAGAATCGCGTATAGAATCATGTTATAACTTAGGCTAATAAGCAGTTAGAGACTGTCTCTTTAAATGTTCAATAAGGGGCTAGGGATTTAGCTCAATGACACAGTGCTTGCCTGGCAAGCGCGGAGTCGTGAGTTCGATTCCCGGTACTAGAAAAAAAAAAAAACAACCAAACAAAAAAATAAATAAATAAATGTATGTTCGCTATAGGAAAGCAGCCGAACATTTAGATGCGTAGTTTCCTTTCTTTAGTGTAATGATAGCATGACAGTTGGGCTAAGTATGTTTTTCAGTAGTACCTAGCTCCAGCATATATTCAATATGAATTTTTAATTCTCCTCTATGGAATGTCTTCCTTATAGAAATGTTTACAGTAAATTCATTGTATTTTTTGCATATCAATGATGTATACTAAATGGATTTTAAAATGTTTTCCAGTTATCTTGAGGTATCGTTGTGGCATCCTTAATTTTTCTTCTCCTTCTGTATATAGGGTAAGGGACTGTTCTTCTGAAGAACCTTTCCATTTAGTGATCAAGATGAGGAAGCTGATCTCTGAAAATGCTCAATGTGTATCCTAATTGTTCATGTTACCATTTTGGACTTTAACTTGCATTTTAGCAACACATGTTTCCAGTTGACTTTTTAGGAAACAATAAAATTTTTCTCTTGAATTCGTGTTGTCTGCTGATTTTTTTTCCTCTTTGCTTGACTTTATCGTTTCCTGTTTTGTTTTTAAGTTGTAAACTATTTTTTGCCTCGTATTGCTTAGCTCCTGTTTCACTATCAGTAGACGTGCTTGTGTTCCTGTAGTTGAGGACTGGTGGGTTACTGTTAAATAGGAATCCTGTCACATTCTCCGAGGCCTTGGATGTTCTTGTGAATCTCAGTGACAGGAGAAGGTGTAGAGAGCAGTTTCCCAGAATGCTTCCAAATTTCCCACACTTCACCCCTTCATAGAACCCACAGCTTGAAAACAGTCTGAGGAACGTGGTTTTCCTCGCAAGCAGAATGTTTCTAAAGCACTTAGTGCAGAAGACCAAAGGGTATGTTGTACTCCTCTGATTTTCCTGGCAGTGAAAACAAGTAATGAGCTGACTTCCTTTTCTGTAGGAGTATAAATAAATTGGTTCATTATCCAACACATACTGGGCTTTCTACCTTCAATCTGCCCACTCTTTATTTTCTTCTTGTAAGGAGATGTTTCAGCATTTAAAACAGTGAGTAAACCTAGGGACAGAGAAGTGTGACTCTCCGGTGTGTGCAGAGCAGGGCTGGCGGGGGCGGTAAAGCTATGGCTATGAGGGAGATCCCACCCCAGCGGGGACTGCCCAGTGCAGTGGGGGCTGGTTTGGTCACGTTGGCTTTTTAAGAAATGAGTCAAATGGCAGTGGCTCCGAGTGGCTTTGTAGATGCCCTGTTGTAATTTTCTGCTTGGGCTGCTGGGCCGGAAGGTCCGTGGTCATCTCATGGCCATTTCCCGTGGCCCATGAAGTCCTTGCCTCGTCTGGTTGAGAGGAGCGTGCAGGTGTCCTGGTGGAGGTGGGGTGCTGCGCTCCTCAACACACTGCACACGCCCCCTTGGTGAGAAAGTCCGATAAACTCGATGAGGTCTCAAACTAAGGAATCTGAATAATGGAGGGCTAAACTTGGGAATTTATGAGCATTCCAAGTCTAAAATTTCCTTCTAGAGGGTTGCCAAGTGTTTCCTTCAAAAGTACTGGTAGAAGTTGGCTTCCATTGGGTCTGGAAAACAGCCACCAGTGTTGCTTGTTCAGCCGCTCCTGCAGCTGGCCCCCAGCCGTGAGCTGCCCTTTCCTGCTTCGCAGGTCTGGTGTCACCCGTGTGAGCTGAGCCTTTACCTCGGGCCTTAGGGGCACACTTGAGGTGGCTGCACGTCCTTTTCCCACGGACTAGCCGCTTGGCCTGTTCTAGGAGCTCAGTTACAACACAGAGGTCCCGGCAGCTATACTGCTACTAAGTAATCTTTACTTAAAAATTATTAATGCCTTTGCCCAGTAATTGAAAATGGCAGTGCTGGTATGTGTTTGACATATTTAAAGCAGTTTGGGACAATGATTGAAAGGCATCTGGTGGGGACTTTCAGTAGCTTTAGGTTCACTGGCATCCTAAACGAGCCTGGGTATGTTTCCAGTAAAAAATTTTACGTTACGAACATTGTTTCCTATATACTTCCATCTGATGACCTAGCAGGTAAGTTGGTGTCCAGAACTTTCCGGAGATGTTGAAGCCCAGAAGCAGTGTCTGCACTTTGGCAGGGCCCGAAGGCCACTGTAGTGCAGGCATCTGGAGGATGCCATTAGCAATCCTGGTTCCTCCGCTGACCATTCAGCTGCAGGGCGGCTCCACACTCCTCTGTCATTCTTGTTTCCCTGTTGTATTTTTTGAATATCTGCTGTAGGTCAGGCACTCTTTACCCACAGCCACCAAATCTCATAATAATGTGAGATAAAAGAATTCCATCCACTTTACACATCAGAAGTAAAGCAGAGTTCCAGAAATGATCAGCGTTTTGTGCTGGTAAGTGAAGAGCTGGGTTCAAATTCAGACCCTCTGGTTGCGGGTGGTCAGTGCTTCTACCCACTGATGAGCTCAATCCCAATGATGGAAGAGTCCATTTGCCGGTCAGAGTCCTGACCACCTAGTAGCAGGATAAGGTGTAAACGTGTCCCTTCCTCAAGTCATAAAATTTCAGTATTAGGACCCTAAAGTTGGAATGAAAGCCAAGTATGTAAGGAAGGTGGGAGTGGATACAAAGGGCTGATCAAAAATAAGGTTCAGGACTTTGACAATAGGAAGTGAGAAGATGGTTGAGTTGCCAGGAACCAAAACTGGTCGTGGAGTTGGGGATGAGTGAGTGCAAGTCTCGCAGTGTAGCTCTACGATAGAGACACACCACCTTGGGCTGTGAGTTTCATCGCCTAAGGGCAACTGACCAGTTCCTTCTGTGTGGTGCTGATACGGTTCCAGAAAATTCTTTTGAAGTTAACCTGAGAGGCTGAGTACACTCCCTGCGACCTTGCTTCTAAGAAAGCCAAGCCTTACTCTTGCTAAAGTAAGAAAGAAGCTATATTTGCTGTCTTTAGCACTTATTTCAATTACCCTTCAATACACCTCACCTGAACTCCGATACACCCTGAACTCAGATTTTCATCTCATTTGGGAGGAGGATACATAAAAACTTGGTAATACCGTGTGTTTGGTTGGTGGGTGGGGAGAGGCCTTTGGTGCTTTTGGGTACTGTGTGAAGTTCTAGTCGTGTAATTTGAGTTCACCAATCATCCACTTAAAACCAAAGCACATTTCACCCCCAAATAACCAAACCTCTGATTTGTTGCCTTCAGTCTTCGCATTTTTCAAAGTGTGAGCCAAGAACCATCTGCATTAAAATCACTGTGTTTCCTTGCATTTCTCACTCCCAGTTGTTTCAGCAGGCCTGATAGAAGCCAGGACTCTTACGTGTTTGTTTGCCTGACTGAAGTGGAATACAATCTGTCAGCCCTGGAGTCCTCCCTTTCCACCCTCAGCTGCCTGGGTTTCGGTTAACCACTGTGAAGGAAGCAGTGTACAGCCTTGGGGGCAAATTGCAGCAATGAGATTTGGGCTGCTCTGTGGGCTGTGATCTTAACGCAGTTTTTCCTTCAGCATTTTCAAACTATTGGGTCTGAGTGGAAATGGTTCTTTCATCCCATTTTGTAGCTGGGCTTAAAAGGGAACTAATACTACTTTCATTGTATATGGCAAAAGGCCTGAGAAACAGAAAGTTAGGATTTGAGAGAATCTAGACTCTCACGTAGTTTTTATGGAAACAGCAACTACCTTACCCTTTGAAGGGACAAGAACATGTCCAGAGGTCCGGATGGCAAGTGTACAGAGAGGGAGAAGGAAAGGTGTCCGAGGTGAGGAACTAAAGGAAATCACTGATCAAAGTTACTTTCACTCTTATATGACTGTATAATTGAACATAAAAGGATACAACAGCAAGTCAGTTATACCATTTATTGACAATGGAATTATACTGAAAAAAACAAAAGAACAATCGGAATATTTTGGCTTACTGGGTAAGACATCTCTTCAAAACGTAAGTGCAAAAGATTGTCAACTATGTTAGTATAGAAGCCCTTGTATAGACATTGCAGCAGTGATTCAAATCAACCAAGTGACTGTGATTTTTGTTTTTAATGCCTGTATCCCAGAATGGACCACATTTTAGCTAGGCTCCTTAGAATGGATTTGCGCACAGTGAAATGTATAAAAGAGTCTTTTTTGGTCAGCAAATGAGCCATTACCCTTACCTATAAAGGAAGGTGACAGACAGTTTAGCTTCTGAATATAGAATGGTCTCTGCAGTAGTATAGTTCGTTGGTGGAGTTTCTTTCTGGTCCTTGGTGTCTTAGTTTCTTCCTTGTGACTTTCAGGAAAAGACAAGGCTACAGATGAAACTGGTATTGGAGACCTTGGTGGCAGACATCGCCTTGAGGCTGTTTTAACCAATGATTGACTTGTTTGGGTGGTGCTAGGCCTGGGGGAGGCTTCTTGGCATGCATTTAAAATGGGACTTTGGAGGTTCTTAATATCGTAAGTTGCTATCAGTTGTTTTGTGGTGGATGGACCTTTTAGAAGGGGTGTTCTAGGAGTCCATTTATATTTGTTGGTGTCGCTCCAGTTCCATCTTGAAGTATTTTGTTCAAGCTTGGCAGAACCAGAATTGGTTTTTGCTTTTTCTCGACTTTTATCCACGTAAGACATCTGAAGACTCAGAGAGTCAGGAAGTTTTGCCTGTCTCACTCTTGACACAGCTTTGGAGGAGGACGGTTGTTCGGAAACCGCTGAACCGCAGGACGACATGTGTAGTCTTGGCCTCTCCTTTTGTATGGTCGTATGCTGCAACCTTTCCAGTTCCAGTAAACGAGTTATCAAGTGCTCGGTAGAGCTGTCTAGAGGTTCCACTGCTGCTTTCCAACTTTCACATTTTGAGAGGGCCAATTTGTGCAAGTCCAGAGTATCAAAGGGCGGGGGAAGAAAATCAGGGTATAGAAATGCTTCGCTGGGTTCCTCAGGGAAAGATTCCTCACCGCTGTCTACTGTTTCCGGCTTTAAATTCAGGTCCATCTTAAAACAGCCAGGTAATGTATCGTTTGCCGTCTCATTCTCTGATAAATCACTTTCATCTGTTAAATTTTCTTCCACACTGCCGTTTCCATATCTCAGATTACAAGCTGGAGCGGGGAAGGCTTCTTCTTTGTTGTTTTCTGTAGTGGAACATGAATTAATCCGAAGCTCGTTTCTGCCCTTAAAAAAGTCTCCATCAGCATAGGACCAGGAGAGACCAGGCGTCGGCAGTCCAGCGTGAGAACTGGCTTGTGTACCGACTGGGGTGCTTGTCAGAGAGCGGCTCAGGGTGCAGAGCTGTGTGGAATTACTGGGTACATCAAAGCCAGTTTCCACTGAAGAGTTTTTGAATTCCCTTTAAAAAATAATGTGACTGGTGAATGATTTATTGACTAGAATTAAGGTGCTATTTAAGGATATGAGTAAAAAGCTTTATCAAAATTGGCTGTTTAGCTCTCAGTGGTTGATAGATGATAGAGGAAAGAGTTTTTTTGGATAGATATCCGTAACAAATGTTAAATTCCACATATGCTCGGTTATAAACTATACAAATTCAGGTGTACCTTGAAATGTTCCTCGGCATCCTTTGGACACACAAACATAACTCACTAGATTATGAGCCCAAAAATAGCTCATTGAAGCCATGCATAGCCACTAGGGCAAAAGTGGCTACTGTTACATCTCTTTGCCTGTCCTGTACATGAAATTATGACGTGTGAAAATGAGGCTATCCAGCTCAAGCTGAAATTACAGTGAAATGCTCATTGACCCAGTATTAGATAAAAGGAAACTTTGAAAGAATGTAATTAGGTTACTTAACCACGGCTTCTATATAACTACTTCACTTTTTCAAAATTATTATAACAAGAAAGGTAGTAAACAATGTCTAGTAAACAATCCCAGATATAGTCTCTGGTAATTATTTTAGGAGTAATATTTGTAGGTATTATATTTAAATAATACTAAAATCTATACAAGTTATACTGAGAAATGCAAAAAAAGCAGGCCATAGATTAGGGAGTTTCTAGAGTTTTTTTTATTTTAAAGATAAAAGAATGAAAACATACTAACACATTTTCTAGGTTTTTTTTTTAAGATAATTAGAAATTGAAAGATTTGACATTGAAAGATTTGGTTCATTTAATTGCATGTAGTGTCAGTAACTCTTGCTTTTTTTAGGCCCCTAATAGGAAAGATGAGGGAGTCTAGGATCCTGAAAAATATTTTTGTTTTTACAGAAACTGGTAAATGTATTCATTTAGCTAAATACTAGGATATGGCCTTGCCTTTGAACAACCTCAGGGAAAATCTAAATGTACAATTTTTAAGAGACACAAACCCGTGAGGTAGAGTAAAAAGCACGAGCTCTGGAGGCCGAAGGCCCGGGTGTGGCCCCTCTGCCCCCGCCGAGTCAGTGAACTAGAGACGGCCGTTCCCCCTCGGGAGTCAGAGGAGCAGGCAGCACTATCTGCAGGCGTTCTGTGAGGGGTTCCCCCATTCAGCGCAGGGGGAAGTTAGCATTACTTTTACTCTCTCGTGCTACTGATTATGTACACACCCCATGTACTGAGGAAAATATTTTTTTTTTTTGTCTTTTTGAGATAAGGTCTCACTATGCAATTCAGGCTGGCCTTGAACTCACTTATTTAGCGCAGGCTGACCTCGAACTCCACTGATCCTCCTGCCTCAGCCTCCCAAATGCTGGGATTTTAGGTGCGCTCCACCGCGCCCAGTGAGGAGAATATTTTTCATAAGATATTTCACTGATACCAAACTTTCCTGTGTGCCCTCACGAAAGGCAGCCAGTATTAACAGGGAATTCCTGCACACATGCAGCCCTGTTTAGCCCTCACAGTAGCCCCCAGGAGATGGGCTCTCAGGGTTTCCACCTTTTAAGATCAGGACACCGAGCGGCTGAGGTCGCAAATCCAGTCAGTGGCAGCCAGGTCGTGGATAAGGTGGCAGGGATCTCACGGTTGTGACCCCAACCTCTGCCTTTTCCTGCCAGATGGATGCTCACGCCTCCCTCCCGTGATGGAATTCAGCCCATTTTCTTTGACCGCTTTCCTTAAAATCCCTGTTCCCAGCCTGGCTCCATCAGCACAGATACCCACTTAGGACACGGCTCACTACAATTCCCTTTAGCACTTTTTTACTTCCCTTACATTTCAACCTAAGGGAAGCTGCAGTCTGGGCATGGCAGAGGTAAAGTCCTCTGGCCAGGAGACAGCTGCTAGCAAGTGAACTACTCTGCTGAGAAGAGAAGAATGGAACACAGGGTGTCCACTGTAAGATTGGCACAAAACAGTGTTCAATAGGAGGTAATTTCTGAATACCAGCAACCTGCATTTTTAAACAGTCTAGGTGGTTCTAAGGTACAACTGAAATTTAAGAGCCGAAAAATAATCCCACTCCAGTAAAAGTTTGAGAAGCAATATACAACTAACTGTGAGCATGAACCAAACTATTTCTGCATCCCAGTTCTACACCTGCTGTAGGGCTTTGGGCAAGTTACTTAATTGTCCGTATCGCGGATTCCTCATCTGTAAAACAAGGATACGGACAGTGGTACTTACACTGTAAGACTGGCAAGAGAGTTCAATGCGTTCACACATATAAGGAATTAAAATAGTTCCTGGCACATGAAATAGCACTTTCCTATTATGTGATGTGATTGAAAAACACAGTGAAAGTTTAAGAAAATTATTGTGGTAAAAGACATTGCTATTCATCCCCCTCAAAAATATCCCCTGCACTTCTAACACATCCCTTCATTCTTGCCGCTTTCTGCAGCAGTTCTGGAAGACCTCTTTCATGTGTGTCTTTAACTGCAGTTGTGCTTCCTCAGCATCCTGAATTGATTCACAGCATTTACTTTTCATGGTCCTTCTGACTTTTTTTTTGGTACTGGGAACTGAACTCAAGACCTCAGGCTTACCAGGCAAGCACTTTTCTCACACAACACTTTTTTTTCTTCTGGTTATTTTTTGGTCCTTGTATTTTGAGTAATTAACTCACATATATTGAGCTTTGTCTCAATAATTTAAAGAATTACAAAAAAATATTCTCACCTGTTCTCCATGTCACGTTCATCATTAAAGGGATAACTCCATAACTGGAATATCCCTTGTTTGCTACTCTAATAATAGAAAAATCATGGACAATGTTTTAGGAACTGCATGAAATTTTTTTAAAGAAAATGATACTTTGAATATGACGTGGAAGATCTCACCTGTGCTCTCTGGGGAAGACGCGCTGACAAACTTAGTTCTAGCATCAGCTGCATGACCGGAATCTCCAAGCGGTTCTACAAAGCAGCAGAAGATGTTGAAACACATCTCTGTCCCCTGCTCGTGTTCTAAGAATGTATCGTTTTCGTCCTAACCAAGGAATACATAATAAAGTCCAATGTACTCACCTGAGGCATATAAGAAAAATTTTCTCTTGATTTCAGCAGAAACTAGCTTATTCTATTATTAATACCAACTAAACAGTGTTGACTAATGAATCTTAGGTAGCTATAATTGAGATTACCTTTATTTTATAGTTGTGTTTAATATTTTAATCAAAAATGCTATCTTAAGGCATTAACTTTATACTATTTCAAAACAGGGTACTGACCATTTCAACTGCTTCAAGACTTTTTTTTTTTTTGTCTTTTTGAGACAGGGTCTCCATATGCTGTTCAGGTTGACCTTGAGCTCACTTTGTAGCCCAGGCTAGTCTCGAACTCACAAGGATCCTCCTGCCTCAGCCTCCTGAATGCTGGGATTACAGGTGTGCCCCACCATGCCCAGCCTGCTTGAAGACATTTTGAGGGCTAAGAGTATTTCCCTTTTGGCAATGATTAGAAAACAGTATATTTACTACAATATCAATTTGCAATTACAGTATTGTTATATGGGAAAAAATAATGTAACAAAATATTAATGACCAATTTACAGCCTTGTAAAATAGTAACAGCTTTGATTTATTTGATGAACTCTACAGAAATACAATGTTAAGTTGGCAAAAAAAATGTAAAGAACATGTATATAACTTTTAAAGAGTAGGTTTTGTGACTTACATAAAGCCAAACATCCTTACCTTTTCAATTTTGCCTGAAAGAATGTGAATAAAGCATGATGATTAATAGTTACATAAAGCAGGTATTATTTTAAAAAACCCCTGTAGAGCGAGTCCATGTCCCCACAGAAGCATACACGTCCAGGATTTCTTACCACAAGTTGTACCATTCCTTCCACATGGGAGATTTTTATTCTCAGGAGCAGGTACTTCTGAATCCAAATTCCAGTAAGGTAAGTTCTAAAACAATAGTTTTAAATTAAACATGAAAAAAATTTTAAAGCTCAAATACACGACTTTACACGTCCTTTAGGTAAAGTAAGACAAAATATACAAAACTTAGTGACCTCCTGGCCTCCTGCAGGGACGCAATCACATTTTGGAAACGTGCAGTTTTCTCTCGGTCACACCTGCTACTCAGGTTGGTCACACCTTACTCAGGAAATGGAAAGGCGTTCACAGTAACTTAGGTTTTTGTTCTCATTTTGTCCAAAGTAATGACTTAGGGGTTTTCAAAATTGATTTTAAAGTAGAAAAGAACGTGCTGTTCCGTGTGTCTCTGGGACAGGGTAGCAAGTCGTTAGGTTTTCTGTATCTGAGGACCGGATCTGAAAGCCTGCAGAAATCTCTCCAACAACCAAGGAAAATCTCTAACCCTTGCATTATATTCAGCACTAACCAGCCCACTCCTCATCCTGGATTTCAGCTGTTGAGAAATATTCAGGAAGTGGTCAAAAGGAAGCTTAACACAAATGACCAGGGAAAGGTACTTTCTGTTCCGTGCATGGGCCGTGTGCAGGGGATGCTTGTAATACTTTATTCTGGAAAAAAGAAAGTGATAAGGTGATTCGCTTGTGAGAATTTTTTTTTTTTTTTTTTTTTTTAGGAATAAGCTTGGTTATTTTCTGTCTCAAATGAGAACACACCTTTGTAAATGAATCTCTAAGTAAACGTAGTGTTGGGTATAACTGCGCAGAATCTCCACACTGAGGCCGAACCGGGAGAAACAGGCTCCGATACAACATGAGCATTTAATTTACGCACGGAGAGGACTGATATTTGGATGCGGAAAGGACGCTGTCAGTTACCTTTCTCTGGAGGTTTCTGATACATCAAATGCATAATTTTCTGCTCTCTGGGATAATATATATGAGGTCTAATTTCCACGAGAATCACCCAGAGAACTTTTAAAACATAATTTTGAGGGTGAGGCTCAGAAGTGGGAAGCTTGCTTAGTATCTGTGAAGCCCTCTGCTCTCAGAACTTAAGAAACAGTAGGAAAAACCTTGCAGTTTCTGACTCAGGATGCGGATGAGGCCCAGATGTTTGTATTTTGAAAACCTCCCGAGGGGCCGGCAAGCTCTTTTCAGTTATGTAATGCTGGGACACTAGTGTCAGAAATGCCCCTGTGAGGGAAATATCTGTCTATTAAAGCAGGAAGGGGTGGATGCTAGGAGCTCTACTGTTTATAGGGAGAAAGTAACACAAACATCCTTGTCACTGGAAAGGAGCCAGAGAGGAAGTCATCCAGTTTGCAAATTTCCCAAGGGCGGGAAGTTAGACTTTGCTGATACCTCATTTACTTTATCAAGGTTTTTCACCAAGTACATGCAAGAGAATAAAAAAGTGGGCATTGCCTGGTTAACGGGCATCTTTAACAAAATCCAGTAGCAACGAGTGTTCTGAGATTTGGAAGGACGCCAACTAACTCCCTTTATTAAAAGAAATAAAAATTCTCCGTTCGCTATCGCAAATGTGCCAAGGGAAAGCTCAGCGCAAACTGCTCAGGACAGGAAGCCGTGGGGCTCAGCGGCCCGGCCTGGGGAGCTGCTGCCGTTGGAGCTAAGGCGCCGGCCGGCCGTACCTCCTGAGAGACGCTGGCCACGCTGAGCACGGGCCCCCAGGCCTCGCTGGGTCTTCTCCCCATGGCGCCGCAGTCGTTCCTCTGACTCCTTAAAGGCCTGTAAGGATCGTAGGACGGGCACAGGTATGAGGAAGGCTCACGCATACAGAAGAGAGCGCGAGGGGGCTCCTCTTCTAAAGGAGGCTGTTATGGTTTGTGTCTGTGTGTCCCCCCAAAGCCTCATGCGGCCATGGGGCAGGCTGTTAGAGTTTGATTATGGGTGTGAGAGCTATACCCACCCTGGGGTGGATAGTTTGCATATGTAAGGGAGAGGAAAAGGGTGCTTGAGGCCATTCCACCCTGGTGTGTGCTTGTTGCTTTTGCTGTGTTCTGCCACCCTGAGCTGTAGCCCTCTGCCATGTGCCACTCTGCCTTGTAACTTGCCAAGTACAGACTGAAACCTCCACAAACTGTAAGCAAAATAAACTTTTCCTTCCTTAATTTTGGGTGTCAGGTATTTTGTCCCAGCAACGAGAGAAAAGTAACAAAGACAGAGGCCGAGAAAAATGTTGAGAGGACAGGAGACAAAGCTCAGTGATGTGGCTTGCGGTGGATTCCATCTCCGAGCAGGAGAGAGGAAGAGAAAGAAGGAAAAGGAAGGAAAAGAGGAAGGGAGGAAGGAAGGAAGGAAGGAAGGAAGGAAGAGGGGCAGAGAGGAAGAAAGACAAAAGAAAGCAAGGCAGAGAAAGATGGAAAAGAAGGAAAAATAGGAAGGAAGGAAGAAAGGAAGAAGGAAGGAGAAAAAAAGGAAAGAAAGGGAGGAAGGAAAGAACCCAAGAAGGATGCGAATCGAGGCTGGGTCACCGTGTGAGATGGGTGAGCCAGGACCAAGGGGTGAGCTAGGCCAGCAAAAGCCCAGACCACAGCCAAAGGGCCAACATAGGGGACAGAGACGAGGAAACTGAGCTCGGAGGTGAGAACAGAGATAGTGATTAAGAAAATGGAATGCAGGTTGGAAAAAATATGAATTATCTGGAATTCATGCAAAAGGCCACCATATCTGCTTTTCACATTAAAAACCAAAGCCTCCATTTGAAGGCAGGGTTGGCCTTATGCATGAGCCCAAGAGGGGTACAGAGACACCGCCGGGCCCAAGTTCAGGGAGCAACCTACACATCCAGCCTGGAGTCCAAAACCCCCACAGCCAGTAAGGTACAAATATTGGAGAACTGGAAGATTTTAGACCAAGCAATCCTGAAAAGATTCACAAATTAAGGCCACCTCAGCATCGGTATATTTGCTAATCATTTACAGCTGTTTTATTGTCTCAAGGGGAAGGTGTACTTTGAAGAAATGGGAAATATAGAGTTCAGGGAGTTTGTGCACCAAGACGAATTAATCTGCCTGCTCCCCCGAATTACATACGTAGAAGGATTGAAAAATGTAAGAGGAAGCTGAGTGTGGTGGCTCGAGCCTGTAATTAAAGCACTCTGGGAGGCTGAGGCAGGAGGATCTCAAATTCATGGCCAGCCTGGGCAGTTTAGTGACCTAGGGAGAACCTGTTGCGAACATTTTTTAAAAAACTGTAAGAGGATGGAGACCGCTGAGTAGGGGATCTGCCATGCCACCACCCCAGGTCCCTGTCCTGGAAACAGGCACCCACCTGGAGGGACCGGAAGACAGGCCATCATGAGTCCAGGGAAGGGTACGTTAGGGGTATCCGGGGCAGGAGTCTGGGGGACTCGCGGCCTGTCCCCTCCCAGGCGGAGGCTGGGCTCCTTGGGGCCTGGCCAGTGCAGCCTGCTGTGAGGCTCGCGGTCACCAGGCGGGGCCGCTTACCCTGGGCGCCGGCCCACGGGTCCTCCCGGATCTGCTCTGAGGGCACGACCGCCCCAGCCCCTGAGCAGCGGGGTAGGGGACTGCAGGGCCGCGGGCCATAGTAGTCCTGCGGGGTGCAGCTCCATGGGCGCTCCTAGACTTACCCCTTAGCCCGGCAACGCCTTCCGGTCGCCTGGCAACACCCCTTCCGTTGCCCGGCAACGCCCCAGGTCCCTGTACTCCCGGGTCTGGTCGGCTTTTCCCTGGACTGAGGAGCGCTGGAGTTCTAACTGTACTTGTAACACATTGTGTGTTAAATAACAAAACGAAAGAGAAGGCCCCCCTGCTGAGAGCAAGCCCGCCTTGGGTCCCGTTCAGATCAGTCATAATTAAAAGAACACAAAGGTAGAGTTTTTTGTTCTGCTTGCATATGTTTAGATTGTGAGGGCCCAGGTTTTTAAAAATTTGTTTATTTATTATTACTATTTTTAATGTATGTGGTGGGAGGGATCGAACCCAGGGCCTTGTGCATGCAAGGCAAGAGCTCTACCACTGAGCCACACCCCCCGTTTTATACCACCAAATGCATCTCCTGCTATAGCTCTACGAAATACGTGGGGGGGATGAAAAATATATACACTCATTCCCTCTGCTGTGACAGTTTGATACAAAGAAAAATTTTAAATAATGCAAAGATAATTATATGAATGAGTAAATGACTACTGAAAGGTCAGCCCCAGCACCACACATAAAAAAAGACAAAACACTTTGTCACTTCTTTATAACAAAGGATCACACTTGAGAAATGTTTGTTCTCTCTCACTGGTGAAACTAGTGTGTTCTACAGGTTGAGCCCGAGGGTATGTAGATTCAAACCCCGAAATAGTTCTTTTTTGTTTTTGTTTTTTTTTTCCAGTACTGGGAATCGAATTCACGACCTCGCACTTGCCAGGCAGGTGCTGTGCCGCTGAGCTAAGTCCCCAGCCCCCAAAATAGTTCAGTAAGTACCTAAAGGGCCCTGGTACTGAACATCTGGAGGACGCAGTCTCAGGCCCCTTTGAGAACATTTTCGGAAAAAATGAGCGCACAGCTCGACGCCAGATAAGGAAGGTTCGTGAAGGTCTCTCAGATCTCTGATCACCGCGCAAACAGTGGCAACAGTGTCTGTCTCCTCCCTCGCGGCCCGCTTTCTCCTCAGAGGGGTCTGGAGAAGCCCCTCCGCCCCTGTGACTCTGTTTCATAACACCCCCTGCTGTTCTCGTCTTTGTACTCCTCACGATCTTGTTCACTGCTAACTTTTCCACTGTCCGTCTCTCCCCTGGAGAAGGCAGAATTCTGAGAGCAGCGGCCGTGCCGGCATGATTCATTAGGTTTTCCCCTCACTTTAAAACGAGGCTGAGCCCACGGCAGGAGCGCAGTCAGTACATGAGGAGGAATAAAGCGGGCAGAGGCCTCGCTTCCTGCTGCCTCCTTGGCGTCCCCCTGCTATGTAGCAGGTACGTCTGATATTTCCCAGTTTCCTCAATTTTCCCTCTCCTTTAGGACAGACATCATTTTTGCTTTCCCTGTAATAAAGTTTTTTTTCTAATCATCTTTAAAAAAATCTTTTTAGTTAAATTCTAATCATACAGTTCTAGCTTAAGAGTCATTTTTCCTGTCTCTTCAGGAAGAAGAAATTACGATCTCCTCCAAGGTCCTTATTTTGGGTTAGAACGACTTACTTTCAATTCCTTGTTCATGTTAGGATTATTCACGTACAATATCTCACCATCTTTTTCAACACCACAAAGGCAGGCCTTTTTTCTGTCTAGCAGAATGCCTGGTGTACAGTAGGCTCTCATTTCTATCTTTTATTTTGCTCTTTATCTGTAATTTGGGTTTCTCATAGAAGAGAATCCATGTGCTATTTAAGCTTGTGTGTCTGATTTGTATCACTAAACATTATTATCTCAAGGTCCATCCATTTTCCTACAAATCTCAAATTCATGGAGAGTAGTACTCCACTGTGTATGAGTGCATTTCTTCTTGCCCCTCTTCCTCTGCTTCTTCTCCTTCCTCTTCTTACTTCTCCTCCTCCTCTTCCCCTCCTCCTCCTCCCCTCCTCCTCCTCTTCCTCCTCCTTCTTCTTTTCTTTCTTTTCTCCTTCTTCTTCTTTCTTCTTCTTCTTCTTTCTTCTTCTTTTCTTCTTTCCTTCTTCTTCTTCTTCTTCTTCTTCTTCTTCTTCTTCTTCTTCTTCTTCTTCTTCTTCTTCT